>NC_026000.2:70348292-70532723 GCF_000442705.2 Elaeis guineensis
AAACATCTGTGATATACTCTAAAAGGGGAGAAATTAAAGAATATTTCTGGAAAAAAAAAGGAAGAGTTAACCATATTTGATGATGTCAAAAAGGGAGAGAAATTAAACAAAACAAAATTGGAGATATTAAACAAAAATTGGAGATATTAAACAAAAATTGGAGATATTAAACAAAAATTGGTGAAATTAAACAAAAAATTAAGAAATTAAATATTTGGAGAAAGTAAACAATTAAACAAAAAGCAAGCAACTCATTAAAAGCAAAACCCTAAATTATGAAAGAAAAAGGGGGAGAAATTAAACAAAAAGAAAAAGGGGAGAAATTAAACAAAAAGCAAGAAAAAGGGGGAGAAATTAAACAAAAAGCAACTCATCAAAGGCAAAACCCCAAAAGCAAAATTACAAATTATGAGAAATTAATTGAAGAATTTAAAGTACAATGCTAAGTACAATGCAATTATGTAACTTTTAAATTACTTCTTTACATATGCTCTGATTTACCTTAAAAATTTAAATATGCTCTGATATATTTCAAAATTCAAACTTGCTCTGATATATCTTTTGAAATTTACCTTGATACATCTTAAGAAATTTAACTTACTCTGATACTCCCTAAAATTTCTTTTAACTTGCTCTGATACATTATAAATTTGTTCTGATACAGTGTGAAATTTTCTCTGATACATTATAAAATTTGCTCTGATACAGTGTGAAATTTTTTCTGATACATTGTAAAATCTTCTCTGATAATATTGTAAAAATTATTTTTCTTGCTCTGATATATTGCAAAATTTATTTTTCTCTCTTGCTCTGATATATCTTAAACTCAAAATGATCTAATACTCTTTTCAAATCTTTATGAAAATGGACAAACTATTTTTGCATATGACCATTTATATCACATGCCAAAAGAATCATACTCTTTTCAAGCATATATACCTATAATGCATTCTTTTGAAATTAGTGATTCATATAAATATTTTTTTGTTCAAATATTTTGTCATCATCAAAAAGGGGGAGATTGTTGCTCCTAGATTGATTTTGATGATTACAAAGCAGATTGAAGGGATACAAATAATTTTAAAATGAAAAAGTCCTTATGCTCTTCAAGGGTAAAATCATAATTTTACTAAAATCCTGATTTGATAGTACCATTTGGTAGAACAAATGATTTGAAATCTATTGGTGAAGATTTCATTGTGTTTGGACTTATATTTTTGAAGTTATGAAGGTTTGAAGTGCATGAGTCGACTCATGAGTCAACTCATGGCACTGTGAGCTGATTGGCACGCAAAAATTCTCCTTGGCACGCTAGTTTTCTGGCTTGGCACGACCTGTGAGTCGACTCATGAGTCGACCCACAAGGCATGAGTCGACTCATGAGTCGACCCCTGCTAATTTGAGCCAAGAATTTCCAGAAACGCATTCTCTGGTTTTTGCAACAGAGGTCGACTCATGAGTCGACCCCTGAAGCATGAGTCGACTCATGAGTCGACCCCTGCGACGGAAAATATCAGCAATGGCTATTTTTTTGCCCATTTTAATTGCCTTTTATGCTTCCTAAAATTACTCTAACGGCTCTTTATCTGCCTAAATTGTTTTCTCTTGCTTCTAATGTCATAAAATGCTTTAAATGGTGAAAGAAATTGCAGATTAAATAGCAGATCAAACGTGAAATCAAAAAATGAGAAAAACAGAAGAGAGGATCCGAAATCTGCACGAAAAAGCCTGAGATCAACGAAATATCCAAAAAGAAAAAGAGAGAGGATCCACAATATACAAGAGAGATTGTGAAAGAGAAAAGCAAGAGCATTCAAGAGGATCTTTCAAGCCTATTGTTCAAACTTGATCTAGAGATCTTTCAAAGCTTTCAAGAGATCTTCAATCAACAATCAACATCTTCTCAAGCATTCGTTCAAGCGTTCATCCACCTTGAGAAAATCTGAAAAGGGGTTCTTCATTTGAGTAAAGTTTTTATTGTTATATTCGCTCATTTAAAGGAGCTGTTATTGTATTAATCTGTGCTCAAAATTTTTTAACTCTTTGTGAGTTTTTATTCTTGTTTTTGGAGGATTTCCAAAACAAGGAAAGGTTGATCCAAACCTGAAATCGGAGTATTTTGAATTTACTTGTACCTGGAAAACAAGTGATCTAGCTTGGGATAGCTAGTGTCAGAGTTTCCGACGTTTTGTATTCAGGTTGAATACAAGCATAGTGGATTGAAATTCCCAAGTAGGAGCTTGGGGAGTGGATGTAGGTGCAAGATTGGCACCGAACCACTATAAATCCTTGTGTTTGTGGTGTGCTTTATCGCTTTACCTTATTTCTTTATTATATCCTTGTAATTCTGCTTCAGGTAATTAATATTGAATTAAAATCTTTGTCTTGTTCATCATATGTTATAAATTAAGTCTAAATTTTTAGAAACCCAATTCACCCCCCCCTCTTGGGTTGCATAGCTGGGCAACATATACAATCTAGAATTTGATTTTTGGCTCCAATATATGAAAAAACCAAACCCTAGGGCATACTAGCAATACTTGCTAAAAATCTCACCACCCTTCTTGCAACTTTTGCCACTCAAATTTCCCTTTCTTTTTCATCAAAATTTTTCCAAAATTTTTTCCATATTTACCACATCCCTCCTCTCTAGTTTCAATCAAAAATCATAGCAATTAGCCTTTTGGGGTGTCCCTTATAAATAGGGGACCAAGGGATGTCACATGGGATCCAAGGGCACCAACCTTTGGTGCTTCAACTTCCCATGCAGTGAATAAATTCACTGAGTAAATTTTTGGTATTCTAGATACCTATAGAAAAAAGAACTCTCTTTCTTCTATGTGTCATAAAAAATTTAATAAATTTTGATGACAAAACATAGGAGATCTGATTGGGAAAATATGGTAATGCGTAAAAATTAAGAGCTTTCATTAAGAAGGACTCTTCATTTCACATGCCAAAAATAAGGAAGTGGCATTTATTTTTTATCATGGGATCTAGTAGGCATAGAGAAGTCCTTCTCCACTTGAAACTAGTTCAAGTTGGATAAAGATCCAATCCAAATTGACCCAATCCCATTAGGTCAAAGGCATCTGGTCTAGGTTAACTCAAACACTTTGAACTAAACCAATTTGGGAACTTGAGTTAATACAATATGCTAGCATATCAAATTAACCCATAGAATTTATATTAAACTCTAATTAGATTAGACTAAAGTTAAATTTCATAGTGTGTGACCCATTGACTTCCAAATCTAGCCAGCAGTGGATCCAGACTTTCAATGAAACCTAATCCGATGAGATTAGGTCAGTCGAAGAGTCCCAATCAACTTGGACTCATCCAAATTGATTTCAAAATCAAATTTTTTTAATTTTGATGAGCTTACAAGTCAAGATTAATATCTAACAATGTGTTATGACTATCTAAAAGATTTAAAATTTTGATAAAAAATTATCAAAATATCTTTCAGTGGTAAGTTTTCATATAATTCAATCCTTTAGTCAAACAATATTTCAGATGAGCTATGGGCATGAGAATATGTCAAACCCAATCACTTATCTATATGTATTTCTATCTGAAGGTGATGATTCAGTTAATGATATACTAAAATTTTTTTTCTAATTATCATCCTGCTTTGGCCAAAGACTTCTGAATCATCATCCTATGAGATCACATAGGATGTTCGCTCCCCTTATTAGGAGCGACTGATTTCTTATTGATCACTCACAATCTCTATGCATACTTTACCATATCCAAAACACCCCACACAAGGATCAAAGAACAAAGTTAGGTAGTGAACCAAAATATAGATCCATGTACAAAAGGTATCGTGGTGACCTCAAGTCTAAGGATCACTTACACAACTCCCACTAGAGAATCATCAGTTGACATGTAAATAAGAGTCCATCTGATATTCTTTCGTAGGTCAATTCAGTGAACTCATTCTCTAATGAGCACCTCTATCCTTGTATTAGTGTCACCACATATATAGGATATAGGATATGCTACCCTCATTTCTGAGCATATATAGGATATGCCAGTCTTACCAGTATCATTGATTCCTGACTCAATGTATCAATGATTATAAATATTTTAGATTAGGGCTATCAAAGATTTAGGTCTCACTGGTGTGATCTCATCACAATCTTAAAACTGTTGTGCAAACTTATGGGATTCATTATAATCTTAAAAAATAATAAGATGCAGCATATAATAAATCATAAATATTTATTTTATGAATATAAATATCAATTACATGAGTCTAGAAGATAAATTATAATAAACAGCCTATTGCATCCTGTTTGCGATTGGCTTGTAGGGTATTATTCTTTCAATCTTTCACTTGCACTAAAGTCAATCACCCCTATACTTGATACCCTGCTATCAAGATGGCGGTCAAACTAGTGCATTGACAAGGCCTTAGTGAATGGATCCGCTATACTATTCTTGGTGTCAACTCACTCCATGATCATATCGTGTCTTTCGCCTATCTCCCAAATAAGGTGGAACCATCTTAGGATGTGCTTGGATTTATGGTGAGACCTTGGTTCTTTGGCTTGAGCAACTATCCCAGTATTATCACAATAAAGAGGCATTGGTTGTTCAATCCCTGGAATCACATCCAACTCTGTGATGAATTTCTTCATCCAGATGGTTTCCTTAGCAGCCTCACTTGTAGTAATATACTCAGCCTCAGTGACTAAGTCAACAACAATTTATTGTTTGAAACTTTCTGACTTACTGCACCACCATACAAGGTGAATACATATCCAGATATAGATTTACTATCATCCAGATCAGATTAAAAATTAGAATCGATATAACCTTTTAGTTTTAAATCAGATCCACGATATATCAGAAAAATATCTCTAGTCCTTCTCAAGTACTTGAGTATATTTTTTACAGCTTTTCAATGATCCTCCTCGGGATCAGCCTGAAATCTGCTTACAATACCCAAGGCATAAGCCGCATCAGACCTGGTATATAATATAGGATACATAATATTGCTCCTAGATTGATTTTGATGATTACAAAGCAGATTGAAGGGATACAAATAATTTTAAAATGAAAAAGTCCTTATGCTCTTCAAGGGCAAAATTATAATTTTACTAAAATCCTGATTTGATAGTACCATTTGGTAGAACAAATGATTTGAAATCTATTGGTGAAAATTTCATTGTGTTTGGACTTATATTTTTGAAGTTATGAAGGTTTGAAGTGCATGAGTCGACTCATGAGTCAACTCATGGCACTGTGAGCTGATTGGCACGCAAAAATTCTCCTTGGCACGCTAGTTTTCTGGCTTGGCACGACCTGTGAGTCGACTCATGAGTCGACCCACAAGGCATGAGTCGACTCATGAGTCGACCCCTGCTAATTTGAGCCAAGAATTTCCAGAAAAGCATTCTCTGGTTTTTGCAACAGAGGTCGACTCATGAGTCGACCCCTGAAGCATGAGTCGACTCATGAGTCGACCCCTGCGATGGGAAATGTCAGCAACGGCTATTTTTTTGCCCGTTTTAATTGCCATTTATGCTTCCTAAAAATCCTCTAACGGCTCTTTATCTACCTAAATTATTTTCTCTTGCTTCTAATGCTACAAAATGCTTTAAATGGTGAAAGAAATTGCAGATTAAATAGCGGATCAAACGTGAAATCAAAAGAGACGAGGAGCAGAGAAAGAGAGAGAAGAATAGAAGAAAGGATCCGAAATTTGCAAGAAAAAGCCTGAGATCAACGAAAAATCCAAAAAGAAAAAGAGAGAGGATCCACAATATACCAGAGAGATTGTGAAAGAGAAAACAAGATCTTTCAAGGAGAGAATTCTTCACGCCTATTGTTTCAACCTTGATCTAGAGATCGTTCAAAGCTTTCAAGAGATCTTCAATCAACAATCAACCTCTTCTCAAGCATTCAAGCGTTCATCCACTTTGTGAAATTCTGAAAAAGGGGTTCTTCATTTGAGTAAAGCTTTTATTGTTATATTCGCTCATTTAAAGGAGCTGTTATTGTATTAATTTGTGCTCTAAATTTTCTAACTCTTTGTGAGTTTTTGTTCTTGTTTTTGAAGGATTTCCAAAACAAGGAAAGGTTGATCCGAACCTGAAATCGGAGTGTTTTGGGTTTACTTATACCCGAGAAATAAGTGTTCTAGCTTGGGATAGCTAGTGTCGGAGTTTCCGACATTTTGTATTCAGGTTGAATACAAAGGATAGTGGATTGAAATTCCCAAGTAGGATCTTGGGGAGTGGATGTAGGTGCAAGGTTAGCACCGAACCACTATAAATCCTTGTGTTTGTGGTGTGCTTTATCTCTTCACTTTATTTCTTTATTATATTCTTGCATTCCTGCCTTAGGTAATTAATATTGAATTAAAGTCTTTGTTTTGATCTTCATAAGTAATCTGTTGGGCTTAAAATTTTTAGAAACCCAATTCACCCCCCCCTCTTGGGTTGCATAGCTGGGCAACAAGTGGTATCAGAGCCGGTGCTCTAGCCCTTCTTTGATCTAATAATCAAAGAGCCAAAGATCTATGGCAACCCATGTTGGTACTTCTCTAGCTGAGGGGCAATCAACAAACCGACCTCCACTTTTTAATGGGTCTAATTACACCTATTGGAAAGCTCGGATGAAGATTTTCATACAAGCACTCGACTATGATATGTGGAGTATCATAGTGAATGGTCCTCACACACCCACCAAGATTATAGATGGTGAGGAGTCAACCAAACCCGAGAAAGAATGGGATGAGGTTGACAAGAAATTGGCACAATTAAATGCCAAAGCCATGAATGTTCTTTATTGTGCACTAGATGCAAGTGAATTTAATCGCATTTCTACTTGTGCATCTGCTAAAGAAATATGGAATAGGTTAGAAGTCACCCATGAGGGAACAAATCAAGTAAAAGAGTCTAAAATAAACATGCTTGTACATAAATATGAATTGTTCAAAATAGAGCATGATGAGTCCATAACTGCTATGTTTACTCGTTTTACTGATATAATCAATGGTTTAAAGAGTCTTGGCAAATCTTATACTAACAGTGAACTTGTAAGAAAGATTCTCAGGTCACTGCCAAGAACTTGGGAAGCCAAGGTGACTGCCATCCAAGAAGCAAAGGACTTGAACACTCTACCTCTAGAAGAGCTTCTTGGATCCTTGATGACTCATGAACTTAGCATGAAGCAACATCAAGAGGATGAAGTCAAAAAGAAAAGAACCGTTGCCCTCAAATCCACAACTTCGCCTGATTATGAAACGGATGACTCTGAAGATGAAGATCAGGATGAAGAGATGGCTCTCATCACCCGGAAATTTAAGAAGTTTCTAAGAAAAAAGAAACAGGGGATGAGAAAGAAATTCACAAAAGGGGAACAAAGCAAAGAAAAAGAGAAAGATCAACCCCCTATATGCTACGAGTGCAAGAAGCCAGAACATTTCAGATCCGAATGTCCACAATTGAAGAAAGGTCCAAAGAAGTTCAAAAAGAAGGCAATGATGGCGACCTGGAGTGCGAGTGATGACTCAAGCTCCGATGAGGAAACCTCAACAGAACAAGCCAATCTGTGCCTGATGGCACATGAAAATGAGGTAACTTCTGAATCCACTAGTGAATTTACTTTTGAAGAATTGCATGAAGCATTCTATGATTCAATTGATGAATTAAAGAAACTAGGAAAGAAAAACAAAGAGCTGAAATTGGAAAATCAGTCCTTAGTGAAACAAGCTGAAAATCTTTCAATTGAAAAATTCACCTTGATTCAAGAAAATCAAAACTTAAAGGATGAAATGAACAAGCTGAAATCTATAGTAGATAAGTTCACCTTAAGTTCAAACAAACTAAATATGATCCTTGAAAATCAGAAAGCTATATATGATAAGGCTGGACTTGGTTATAAACCCCTGAAGAAATAAAAATTTCTGAAGGATATTTATTCAAGTAACAAGTCTACAAATATTACTTATTTTAAATGTGGAAGAATAGGACATAAATCATACACATGTCTTATTAACAAACATGCAAACACAAAGAAAATATGGGTTCCAAAAGGAACCATTCTGACTAACCTGAAAGGACCCAAGAAAGCTTGGGTACCTAAGACAGAAACGTGACCTTTGCTTGCAGGTGTGTCTAGCATCCCAAGAAGGAAACAGGAAATGGTATCTTGACAGCGGATGCTCGAGACACATGACTGGTGATGAATCACAATTCATCACGCTTGATGCTAAGGATGGAGGGATGGTCACCTTTGGAGATAATGGCAAAGGAAAGATCATCGGGATAGGTAACATTGGTATCACTCCCTCCAAATACATTGAGAATATTTTATTAGTTAAAGGTTTAAAGCATAACTTACTTAGCATTAGTCAATTCTGTGATAAAGGGTATAAAGTAAGTTTTGAATCATCTGTTTGCATTGTGACGAGTCCTATTAACGATGGCATTAAATTTATAGGACATAGGCATGGCAATGTTTATATGGTAGACTTGAATGATTTAACTAAATTAGACATGCAATGCCTAGTTTTCTTAAGTGCTAAAATAAATAAGACTAGTTGGCTGTGGCATCGTAGACTTGCACACATTAGCATGCTTTCTCTCTCAAAATTAATTAAAAAAGATTTAGTTCTTGGTTTGCCAAAACTGAATTTTGAAAAGGATAGAATTTGTGATGCATGCCAATTAGGTAAACAAACTAGAGTATCATTTAAATCCAAAAACACTGTTTCAACTTCTAGACCTTTAGAGCTCTTACATATGGATTTATTTGGACCAACTAGAACCACTAGTCTAGGAGGAAAAGATATGGATTTGTAATAATTGATGATTACTCTCGTTTTACTTGGGTTTTCTTTTTAGCTCACAAAAATGAAACTTTTCAAATTTTCACTAAATTTCATCGAAAAGTCACTAATGAAAAATGGTTTTCAATTCAAAATATTAGAAGTGATCATGGAACAGAATTTGAAAATCATGACTTTGAAAATTTTTGTGATGAAAATGGAATTGGCCATAACTTCTCTGCTCCTAGGACACCCCAACAGAATGGGGTAGTAGAAAGGAAAAACAGAACCTTAGAAAAAATGGCCCATACCATGCTTTGTGAAAGCAACCTTTCAAGATATTTTTGGGCAGAAGCTATTAACACAGCATGTTACATTTTAAATCATGCTTTAATTAGACAATTTTTAAAGAAAACCCCCTATGAACTTTGGAAAGGAAGAAAACCAAATATTGCATATTTTCATTTTTTGGTTGCCGATGTTTTGTATTAAATAATGGCAAAGAAAAACTTGGTAAATTTGATGCAAAATCAGATGAAGCAATCTTTCTAGGTTACTCCTCCACTAGTAAAGCAATTAGAGTGTTCAATAAAAGAACTTTAGTAGTTGAGGAGTCCATACATGTTGTCTTTGATGAATCTAACGATCTTCCTTCAAGGAAGAATGAGGGTGTTGATGATGCAGATCCACTAATAGAAGGTATGAAGGAGATCACTCTGAAAGACTCAGCAACTCCAGAAGACAAGGATCAAGAAGTCAAACAAAATGAGAAAGGTGAAGAAATTCAAGAACAACCTCAAGGTACAAATGACTTACCCAAGGAATGGAGGTATGTTCACAACCACCCTAAGGAGTTAATAATTGGTGATCCTATGCATGGGGTAAAAACCCGTTCTTTACTTAGAGATGTACTTAATCATTGTGCATTTGTATCTCAACTTGAACCTAAAACTTTTGAAGAAGCTGAGAATGATCATAACTGGATTAATGCTATGCAAGAAGAACTTAATCAATTTGAAAGAAATAATGTTTGGACCTTAGTGAAAAGACCTAAAGATTATTCAATAATTGGTACAAAATGGGTCTTTAGAAACAAATTAGATGAGCATGGAAATGTAATTAGAAATAAAGCAAGACTGGTTGCTAAGGGATATAATCAAGAAGAAGGAATTGATTTTGATGAAACCTTTGCACCTGTTGCTAGATTAGAAGCCATTAGACTTCTACTTGCTTATGCTTGCTTTATAAAATTCAAACTATTTCAAATGGATGTTAAAAGTGCATTTTTAAATGGATATATTTCTGAAGAAGTATATGTAGAACAACCCCCTGGATTTGAAAATCATGCTTTTTCTAATCATGTCTTTAGATTAAATAAAGCTTTATATGGTCTAAAACAAGCACCTAGAGCATGGTATGAAAGGCTAAGCAAATTTCTACTAAATAATGGTTTCTCAAGAGGCAATGTAGATACAACCCTATTTATTAAAAGAAACCAAAATGATATGCTAATTATACAAATTTATGTTGATGACATAATTTTTGGGTCTACTAATGAATCCCTTTGTCAAGACTTTGCTAAGCTTATGCAGGGAGAGTTCGAGATGAGCATGATGGGAGAACTCACCTTCTTCCTCGGACTCCAAATCAAACAATCAAAAGAGGGAATCTCCATCACCCAAAGCAAGTACACCAAGGAACTACTCAAAAGATTTAGAATGGAGAACTGCAAACCAATTGGCACACCAATGAGTCCCTCAAGTAAGCTTGACAAGGATGATGAAGGTAAAAGCGTAGACTTAAAATACTACAGAGGTATAATTGGCTCATTATTGTATTTAACTGTAAGTAGGCCTGATATCATGTTTAGTGTTTACTTATGTGCAAGATATCAATCTAATCCTAAGGAATCTCATTTGAATGCTGTTAAAAGAATCCTTAGATACTTAAATGGTACACAAACTATAGGGTTATGGTACTCTAAGGACTCACAAATTAATTTGTTAGGAATTTTAGATGCTGATTTTGCTGGATGTAAATTAGATAGAAAAAGCACAAGCGGAACTTGCCAATTTCTTGGAGTAAACCTAATCTCATGGTTTAGCAAGAAACAAAATTCGGTGGCACTGTCTACGGCTGAGGCCGAATACATTACAGTCGGAAGTTGTTGTGCTCAAATCTTGTGGATTAAGTAACAACTCGAAGATTTTGGAATCAAACTTAATGAAACACCAATAAAATGTGATAATACAAGTGCCATAAATCTATCTAAAAATCTAATACAACACTCAAGATCCAAACATATTGAAATAAGACATCATTTTATAAGAGAACATGTTCAAAACAAAAATGTAATTCTTGAATATGTTTGCACTGAAAATCAATTAGCCGATATCTTTACAAAGGCCCTTAGTGAGGATAGATTCTGTAAAATTAGGAGAAATCTAGGAATTCTAGATCCATTTGCCTAAAATTTCTCAATTTTCAAAGAATTGATTAGAGCTTAATTTACAACATCCATCCTGGTCCCAAAAGCTCAGATTTTTCACTCTAAAAACTTATCATTGAGCAAAATTCCTTCTCCCAAAATTTCGAATTTTTCTGGAATTTATTTGTATTTTTCCTAAATTTCTGAACTTCATGAGTCGACCCCCATGAGTCGATTCAATGGCAAACTTGTAAATCCCACAAACTTCCCACGGGCTCATTGTTTTTAAACGGGAACCCTGTTTGTGAGATGACTCATCTTCTCATCGTCTTCCTTCCGAAAGCCATTCTTTCCAACTCTTTTTTGCTCCAAATCCAAGGATCAATTCTGAGGCAATTCTCCCTCCTACTCTCCACCAAAAATCGCCTCCTTGGAAAAGAGATTTCTCGTGCTTTCTCGCATTGCTCGGCGCGGGTGGAACGTGCCCTAGAACTTCACCGTTCATTCAAAATCCACTTCTTTTCTCCTCCAAAATCTCTCTTTATTCTCTTGTGATCCCTCCTCCACTGAATTCAAGTCTCCTTGTCTGCTACTTTATTGGATATGGCTCCAAAGATGAAACTTCCCCAAAGAAGGAAATCAATCCGAGAGTCTAAGGAAATTGTCCGAAAGAAAAGGCATGCTCAGTCTTCTAGTGTTTCCACTCCAGTTTCAGTACCTGCTCAAGGTCCCTCTCAATCCTCAATAAGCCCCAGTGTAAATCCTCTTTCTGATAGTAAAGTAGAAACTGGGAAAAACATAGATTTTTGGTTCTTTGAGAAAGAAGGCTTTACTTTTGCTACCAAGATCAAAAATCAAGGATGGGAACTTTATTGCTCTCTTAAGGAAGTCACCTATGTTGATCTAGTTAGAGAGTTCTACCAGAACCTAAATTATGGAAACGGGTCAGTGACTTCAACTGTAAAGGGGATTGACATATGCTTGGATTCTAGGATATTGGGAGAAATACTTCAGTTGCCTAGTGAAGGATATTCATATATGGAACTCCCAATTAAAGAAGAAGGGATCAGAATTATCTTAGGAGAAGCTTTTTCAGGAAATTTAAACAAATTGGAAGCAAAGCTATTATCCATTGAGATGAGGGTCCTGCATCAGATAGTTTCAAAACTCTTCTTTCTTAGGAGTGGTAGACATGACTTACTGTCTGGCAGAGATGTATGTGTCATGTTTCATGTCATCACTCAGACCCCCCTAAACCTCCCCGCACTTATGATAGAGGCCATAAGAGAAACTTTGAACAGATCCAAGGCACACTTGCCTTATGGTATGGCTCTTACTAGAGTATTCAGGAGGTTTGGAGTTAGCTGTGAGGGGGAGACACCTACCAAGCTCTCACATGTGGACACTTTCAACCAACACAGCCTGCACCGAATGGGAATTACAAAGACTATTGGTGGTTGGATCAAGGGCTCTGAAGAAAGAGCTGAGGAGAGAGCTGAGGAAAGAGCTGAAGACAGAACTGAAGGCAGAGTAGAAGAAGAAGGTCCATCTTCTCCTGTACATGATTTCAGGGCAGCTTCACCAGATACCCAATTCATTCCTGATACTGAGGCTGGCCCTTCTGAGTTTACTAGGATGCCCACACCAGTGTATCAGCCAGAGAGCAGAGCACCTCATTCAGAGTTCAGACTGGCTGATGATCAGATCGAGCATATTTCACAGCGTGTGGCTTCTTTGCTGTCTAGCCAGTGGAGTAGTACTTCTTTTGCACCAGGAGCTACCTCTTCTGATCAGACCATTACTCCCCACATCTCCACAGTATTTCAGATGATTTCAGATCAGTCCGTCAGGATACAGCAGTTTGAGGACACACTCTAGAGACTGACTGGCAGAGTTCTTGACTTGCAGGGGCAAGTCCTTGCATTGGCCCATCCCCAGCCACAGGAGTCTACTATTGAGGTTACAGACCTCACTGCAGACGCTGGCAAGCTCAGAGGAGCTCTAGAAGGTGGATATGAGCTACTGAGGAAAGAGATCCGAGGATCGAGTGAGCATGCTACCACCCAGTTCACTGCTCTACTTCAATCTGTTTCCAGAGCACTGAACGTACTTGATTCTATTAGACTCACCCTTTCTGTTCAGTCCCTAGCATCTCAGCGTTCTCAGCCACCCAGTTCATCTCGCTCTCCTACTCGTGGCAGAGGCAGACGGGGTAGAGGACGCACTTCTGATCCATCATCTCCTCACCCTATATCTGATGACTCCGATCATTGACTTATCTTGATCTTTACTAGGTCCTAGGAGTTAGTATCTTATTCTAGGATCTATACCTCGGGGCCATGTATTGACAATTAGCTGGTTGAATTTTATTTTTAAGAACTATGTATTGAAACAATTATGATATTAATGGAATCATCTTTTACCTATATTTCTACCTCTTTGTAATGATCATATGGTTATATATTTTCTTCTTTGAAATATTGTCTTCTCCTTGTTGTTGTTTGCTGTTGATAATTGCTATATTAAGGGGGAGCAAACATCTGTGAAAAACTCTAAAGAGGAAGAAATTAAAGAATATTTCAGAAAAAAAAAGGAAGAGTTAACTATGTTTGATGATGTCAAAAAGGGGGAGAAATTAAACAAAAACAAAAATTGAAATTAGACAAAAAGCAAAACCCTAAATTATGAGAAAAAAAAAAGGGAAAAATTAAACAAAAACAAAGATTGGAGAGATTAAAACAAATATTGGAGAGATTAAAACAAATATTGGAGAAATTAAACAAAAACAAGGATTGAAAGATTAAACAAAACTTTGAGAAATTTGGTATCGAAATTTGGTATCAGACAGAACTTAAACAAAAAGTCATCCATCAAAAGCAAAATCATAAGTACAATGCAAATAAGTATTTTTTTTATGCTCTGATATATTTCAAAATTCAAACTTGCTCTGATACATCTTTTGAAATTTTATTCACCTTGATACATCTTAAGAAATTTGTTTTACTCTGATACACCCTACAATTTCTTTTAACTTGCTCTGATACATGATAAAATTTAATCCGATACAGTGTGAAGGTTTCTCTGATAAATTATAACATTTGATCTGATACAGTGAGAAAGTTTCTCTGATATATATTTTTTTTTGCTCTGATACAGTGTGAAATTTTCTCTAACATTTGCTCTGATACAGTGTGAAATTTTCTCTGACATTTGCTCTAATACACTGTGAAATTTTCTCTGATATATTATAAAATTTTCTTGCTCCGATACATTATAAAATCTTTTCTGATATCATTGTAAAAATTATTTTTCTTGCTCTGATACATTGCAAAAGTTATTTATCTTCTCTTGCTCTGAATGATCTAATACCCTTTTCAAATCTTTAAGAAAATAGACAAACTATTTTTGCATTTATATTACATGCCAAAAGAATCATACTCTTTTCAAGCATATACACCTATAATGGATTCTTTTGAAATTAATGCATTAACATAAGTATTTTTTTTCAAATGTTTTGTCATCATCAAAAAGGGGGAGATTGTTGCTCCTAGATTGATTTTGATGATTACAAAGCAGATTGAAGGGATACAAATAATTTTAAAATGAAAAGGTCCTTATGCTCTTCAAGGGCAAAATTGTAATTTCACTAAAATCCTGATTTGATAGTACCATTTGGTAGAACAAATGATTTGAAATCTATTGGTGAAAATTTTATTGTGTTTGGACTTATATTTTTGAAGTTATGAAGGTTTGAAGTGCATGAGTCGACTCATGAGTCAACTCATGGCACTGTGAGCTGATTGGCACGCAAAAATTCTCCTTGGCACGCTAGTTTTCTGGCTTGGCATGATCTGTGAGTCGACTCATGAGTCGACCCACAAGGCATGAGTCGACTCATGAGTCGACCCCTGCTAATTTGAGCCAAGAATTTCCAGAAAAGCATTCTCTGGTTTTTGCAACAGAGGTCGACTCATGAGTCGACCCCTGAAGCATGAGTCGACTCATGAGTCGACCCCTGCGACGGGAAATATCAGCAACGGCTATTTTTTTGCCCGTTTTAATTGCCATTTATGCTTCCTAAAAATCCTCTAACGGCTCTTTATCTACCTAAATTGTTTTCTCTTGCTTCTAATGCTACAAAATGCTTTAAATGGTGAAAGAAATTGCAGATTAAATAGCGGATCAAACGTGAAATCAAAAGAGACGAGGAGCAGAGAAAGAGAGAGAAGAATAGAAGAAAGGATCCGAAATTTGCAAGAAAAAGCCTGAGATCAACGAAAAATCCAAAAAGAGAAAGAGAGAGGATCCACAATATACCAGAGAGATTGTGAAAGAGAAAAGCAAGATCTTTCAAGGAGAGAATTCTTCACGCCTATTGTTTCAACCTTGATCTAGAGATCGTTCAAAGCTTTCAAGAGATCTTCAATCAACAATCAACCTCTTCTCAAGCATTCAAGCGTTCATCCACTTTGAGAAATTCCAAAAAAGGGGTTCTTCATTTGAGTAAAGCTTTTATTGTTATATTCGCTCATTTAAAGGAGCTGTTATTGTATTAATTTGTGCTCTAAATTTTTTAACTCTTTGTGAGTTTTTGTTCTTGTTTTTGGAGGATTTCTAAAACAAGGAAAGGTTGATCCGAACCTGAAATCGGAGTGTTTTGGGTTTACTTGTACCCGGAAAACAAGTGTTCTAGCTTGGGATAGCTAGTGTCGGAGTTTCCGACGTTTTGTATTCAGGTTGAATACAAAGGATAGTGGATTGAAATTCCTAAGTAGGATCTTGGGGAGTGGATGTAGGTGCAAGGTTAGCACCGAACCACTATAAATCCTTGTGTTTGTGGTGTGCTTTATCTCTTCACTTTATTTCTTTATTATATTCTTGTATTCCTGCCTTAGGTAATTAATATTGAATTAAAGTCTTTGTTTTGATCTTCATAAGTAATCTGTTGGGCTTAAAATTTTTAGAAACCCAATTCACCCCCCCTCTTGGGTTGCATAGCTGGGCAACACATAATTAATCCTACAGTTGAAGCATAAGGAATAGAACTCATTCTATTTCTCTCTTCAAGTGTCTTAGGAGACATCTTCTTAGAGAGTTGTATGCCATGACCTATGGGCAAGTAACCTCATTTACTTTCCTCCATGTTGAATCTCTTCAACACAAGATCAATGTACCTAGACTAGGACAAGCCTAGCATCTTATTTGATCTATCCCTATAGATCTTTATACCAAGTATATAGGACATCTCACCCAAATCTTTCATAGAAAATTTTTATGATAGCTAAGTCTTGACCGATTGTAACATCGAGATATTATTCCCAATGAGCAGTATGTCATCACAAATAGGAGCAAGAAGATAATAGCACTCTCACTATTCTTCTTGTACACATAAGGTTCATCCATATTTTTGATGAAGCCAAATGATTTGACTATCTCATCAAAATGGATGTTCCAGCTCCTCGATGCTTGTTTTAATCCATAAATAGATCTATTCAACATGCATACCTGATTTGCTCTCTCATTTGAGACAAATCCCTCTGGCTGAGTCATATAGATTTTTTTTCAAAATTTTCATTAAGGAAGGCAGTTTTGACGTCCATCTATCAGATCTCATAGTCATGGTATGTTGCAATAGCAAGCATTGTCTGAATAGACTTGAGCATGACTACCGATGAAAAAGTTTCATCATAATCAACACCTTATTTTTGTCAGAAATTTTTTGCCACCAGTCTGGCCTTATAGGTCTCTACCTGGCCATCTGCTCCAATCTTCTTTTTGAAGACCCATTTGTAGCCTTTTAGGGTCACACCCTCAGGTACGTCAACCAAAGTCTATACTTGGTTGGCATACATGGGGTTTATTTTGGATTTTATGGTATTTAGACACTTATCAGAGTCACTATTCATGATAGCTTTCGAATAGGTCATAGGTTCATCATTCTCAATGATGTGAGATGTATTGTCATTCTCAATAACAAACCCTTACTAGAGTGGTACACTATGCACTCTACTTGATCTTCGGAGAGAAAGTGTGTGTAGTAGCTGTGCCTCAATAATGGGCACAACTGGTTGAGAACTATTTGGTGAATCCTGGATAGATTGTAGGTTTTGAACTTCCTCAAGTTCAACTGACCTCCCACTGCCTCCTTCTTGGATAAACTCTTTCTCCAAGAACACGGTATGCCTACCAACAAATACCTTTTATTGAGTAGGATTATAGAAGTAGTATCCTATACTCTCCTTGGAATAACCTACAAACCTACATCTTTCTGATCTAGTATCCAGCTTATGTCCATCAATATTTTTCACATAAGCTGGGCAACCCCAAATCTTAAGATACTTAAGATTCGATCTTTTTTCTTTCCATATTTCATATGGAGTGCTAGAAATAGATTTTGAAGGTATTTTATTTAAGATATATACTGCAGCCTCGAGAGTATATCCCCAAAAAGATATCAGAAGATCCGTAAAATACATCATAGACCGCACCATATCTAATAAGGTATGATTCCTCCTTTTCATAATTTTATTTAATTGTGGAGTATAAGGAGGTGTCCATTAAGAGAGTATTTCATATTATTTTAAATAATTGAAGAACTCACTGGATAAGTATTCTCCTCCTCAATCCGATCGAAGAGTTTTAATACTTTTATCAGTTTATTTTTCGACCATTCTTTGATACTCTTTAAATTTGTCAAAGGATTTGGATTTGTATTTCATCAAATACACATATCCAAACCTAGACTTTGTTGGGAATAGTGTCCCAAAGCCAATCGTCAGCCTGTTGACGGTTGTGCTCATTTTTTGTATGTGTACATGAAATATGAATTAATAAATTTTTTTTGATATTTTTCATTACAAAATATTTCATCTTCTAATGAACTCCTATGTTGTGGTGAAGTCCTTAGGACTATTTAGACTCGACAAAGGAGGATTTATCGTTTAGTCCTTAAATCTGTTCGCGATCAAATGATACGTTGTTACCAAGGACGACAACACTTTATCAAGCATAGGTCGTTGTGTGCCATATAGGTTAGTTATCCTCTTAACCAATGAGTGTGGAGACACTGGTATGGCATACAGATGAGATGTAAGGGTACATCTGCACTGAATGTGACCGACTCTGGAGCTATTTATGCTGTCAAGATTTGCTCCGATGAAATATGGGTATAAATAACCCTCCGATCTGAGACTGTCATGATGACTTACAAGCAACTCACTGCACTTAGGCACTGGACTACCTGAATTTTTAATTCAGTGATGGAAGGCTGCTAGGTGTAGTCAAGTACTTGACTTGTCGGTGCGTGTGTCAAGTTGGGATTGACCACTCTAGTTTAGGAGCTATGTACAGTCATGTTTCAATTTAGCAAAATCTTGGCCAGAGTAGTCTTGTCAGGAGTCACAGGACTATTTGAGTTGAGCATAATTCAGATGATCTGATCAGGGTTGACAGTTTAACCCTGTGTCGTCCTAAACATAGAGGTCAAAAGGATGAATTATACAGTAACCATATTCATGTAGGTTCTGAGTGTTGCGATTGCGACCATTCGACCTATCCGATCATCGTGTATCATTGCTAGATGGTCACTTCGATTAGTACAGGAATTGGTTCCTAGGCTACCGACTTAGGTTCAAACCTATGGGGTCACACACATTAGAGGTTCTTATCTGATCTGATGGCTGATGTAGAATCCTACATGTTTGGGACTCAGTGATCGAGAATCAGGATCTCTGATCATGAGTTCCACACATTATGGGTACCGAGGTCAAGAGTCCCACTAGTTGGGATTTTTCGATCAGGTTTACATATCGATGAATTTTGATGCCTGATTGCCCATCAGATTTGGACTCAGTATTTATGAGAGGTTTAATTAGTGATTTGATCGCTAATTAACTTAATTTGATTGAGTAATTATTTTTGGATCAAGTCCAATTGAATTGGATTCAGTTGGGTTTGACTCGATTAGGTTAAGAGTTGACCTAATCGTCGAGATGGTTTGGTCCCTGATTTGATCAAGGGTTGGGCTTAGTCAATTCCTGATTTGATTAGAATTTTATTGAGCCTAATTAAGCTTAATTAAGTTGGATTTAAATTAGTCTAATTAGACCTAACTTATTTGGTTCATTAGGTTGGTTTAAATAATTAAACCACCTTAACCCAATCTCCATGCGCCACCTCACTTCCATTGCACCCATTTGGATTCATGAGAAGGAACTTCTCATGAATTTTTTTCTCACGCCAAGCCCTCTCCATGCCCCACTTTAATGTGTCAAATGGATGAATAAGGATGATTGGTTGGCCATTCAAATTTAAAATAAAGTTTGAATTTGAATGGGCAATCAATCTTTGCACCTTATCCCTTTTCTTACGCCCTATTTATTACATGACAAAAATTTCTCATGAAATCACTCCATGCACAATTTAAGCCATGCCTCACATCTTTAGTGGATAAGGGATGAGTTGGTGTCCATTTGAATTCAAAATTTGATTTGAATTCAAATGTGCAATTATTCATCTTTATCCTTTCTTTTGGATAAGACGTTTGACGTTGTTATAAAAAGAGGAGAAGAGTGGGGCATGCAAAAAGAAGTTTTTGGAAAAAAATTTTGAGGTTGAGAAGTCTTGTGAGTGAAAAGGAAGTCCATATCCTTCCAAGAGAAAAAGAAAGAAAAGAAAGAAAAGTGGGTGCAAGGTTTCCGGTGAGTTCCCTAGAGTTTTAGCCTAAGGTTCGGGAAGTGAGAAAGTGAGCTACGAGTGTCGTGAGCCCACAAAATCTCAGGGAGATCTTTAACATTCTCTCAAGCATGTCTATTGATGATCTGGAGCATCCAAAGAATCGACAGACATCGATCGAAGGAGTTTGATCAGCATCCACCATCAAAAGGGCTCTACAATGAGCTAGCACTCGTGAGGAGTCGATCAGATCGAGAGCTTCGTGTGGATGATCTACAGAGGCCAGATATGCTGTGTGACTGCATCATAATGATCAGACTCTCCCGACGGTGATGGATTACGGCGATCTACTACCCGCACAAAGGTATTGTTTCTGAATATATTACAGTAAAGTGTTTACTGTTCGAATTTAAATTTTAAATTTAAATGAATGCATGCTATATATCATATTTAGATCTTAGTATAGGATAAATTTATATTAATTAATTAGATTAATTAATATTTTTCTACTATAAAATCATAATTTTAAAAAAAATTTAAAATTATCATTTTACCCTTGCACTGAATTTTCCCACATATGGTATCAGAGCGGGTTCTTAGATATGATATATATATTTGCATGCATAGATTAAGTTGTAATCTAAAAGTTTAAATTTGAAATTTAAAATTTAAAATTTAATTTTAAAAGTTATTCAAAATTTAAAATTTAAAATTTGAATTTTAAAATTTGAAATTCAAAATTCAAAAATTTGAAATTTAAAAATTTGAAATTTGAAATTTGGATGAAATTTTAAATTTGAAATTCAAAATTTAAAATTTAAAATTTGAAATTCAAAAATTTTAAATTTAAAATTTGAAATTTATTTGAAATTTAAAATTCAAAATTTAAAATTTGAAATTTGAAATTTGAAATTTAAATTTTGAAATTGATATATTTAGATATACTTGATCCAAGTAGGAAGTAATCGAATTGGGTTGGTTGCCATGGCCATCCGATCATAGGAGAAAAGTAGGGTTTAGAGGCCCTCTCCTCCCATTCGATGGGGTCTCCTATGGCGGTACGGGTGCCGTTGTAATTATATCCCATGCAGATGAAGCAGTGAAAGAAATTAATTGTAAAGGTTCAATTGTGAAACTTATCATGACTGTGTTAGATTAGATCTAAAAGAATATTCATGATTTATTTTGATTGAGTTATTTTTTATTTTATAATTAGCAATAGGATTGCTATTTATGAAATGTGCTGATCTATTTATGAAATGAGTCAACATATTTGGTAAACAGAAATAAAATCTTTCAAATTTGAAAATTATTTTCGAAATACCAAACCCTGACCCATCAGCCCAAATACTTAATTAAAAAAATTAAGTGTTGTCTAGTAGGTCTAGAATTGTGAATTAAGACCTAAGATAATTGCATGAACTTGTGGGTCAATGGGTTAGATGGATTAGGTCTATAATTGAGTTAGACGTAAGGTTAGCTTAAAGAAATAGACTAAATTAGAGTAATTGGTCAAATCTAATCAAAAGTTGAATTAGATTAGGTCAAGGATACTCTAGACTCAACTCCAATAGTTGTAGTTGAATGGGTCCATATCTTTAACTAGACCAAGATGGACTTAATTCATGGCTACACGGTGGAACTCTATTTACTAAGTTGATCAAATTAAAACTAATGAACTGGTTGGTGTCTAAGGTAAGTTTAGCAGTTTGACCAGTGGTTTTTAAGCGGGAGCTACTCGTAGTGATTTGATCTCTGACGAGTTAATGGCTTATCCCCACCACTGATCTCACTTACCTGGCCAACCTAGTGAATTAGGTTTTGATTAGATCACTTGGTGATTAGGGCTCACCCATGTCATTAGGTAAATCAGTTTGACTGATTTAGGTGCTCCTAATGCTAGCTTTAAGTAAATCTTTTTTAATCTGACTTGGTGAAGTCAGTGGGAGTATTGAAATTGGCTGGATATTTTCTTCTTATCTATCCTTTAATAAAATTCTCAAAATTATTAGGTCCCTAAAAAATGATTAAGTTATGTTGATAACTAAGTCATAGCCTCCCATTAAGTGAGTGATAATGAGTACATTAGTGTAATAATCATTGGAGGCCCAAAGGCCTGGTGCTTATTGACTAATGGAATTATCATTCATAATATGATAATTTGGTTTGAGTCTTTCTGATGGTGGTCAGGTTGGCCGGCCAAAATCAGGCCTGATCATTTATTGGTTTGATTTACCAAATCAAATCATGTTAATGGTTGGACCTAACCGATCTTTTCAGTGGAGGCCAAAGCCTACTGATTAGGTTTTGGGGAAAATTAATTACCAGAAGTTGTTTAGAGAAATAACTGGTTATGAACCTACCCATAGATGCACATGGGTTGACCAACCAAAGTTGGGCTCGTGTGTAGTCTGTATGGATTCTAATACCCACTAAGGAATTAAAGTAATTCCTCGAATTGGAGGTTGAGGCTACTAGTTCATAAAAATACTAGGAGAAACTTTAGACCAAAGTCCAATTCTTTAGTATTTATAATTTATGTACTAATAGAGGTCTGGTTTTTCTTTATGCAGCTATGGCCACTACCCTGTCTCTCCGGTCATTATTAGATAATGACAAGCTCATGGGACCTAATTTTGATAGCTGGTATCAAAAATTAAAAATCATCCTTGAACATGAGTAGATCCTTTATGTAGTAACGGATCCGGCACCTGAGGAGCCAGCCCCGAACATTAGAGGGATGGTCCGAGACACTTATTAGAAGTGGCTCAATGACCGCACCACTGTTCGGTGCATTATGCTGGCGGCAATGAATGATGAGTTCAGCCGCAGGTTCGAGAACGCCCAGCCACAGGAGATGCTTCAAATATTGAACAACTTCTTTGGCACGCCTGACGATGTTGAAAGGCATAAAAGTAGTTATGTCATTTTCAATGCTCGGATGAGGGATGGATCCTCAGTCACTGATCATGTACTGTACATGATCGAAATGATTGAGCGCCTAACTAAACTGGGCTTTCCCCTGCACGAGCAGCTCGATAAGGATGCGATCCTTAATTCATTGCCCAAGTCCTTCCTCCCCTTCCTTACTCATTTTCGGATAACAAAGCCTGCAGTGAACTACCACGGTTTGTTGGGGTTGCTGCAGAACTTTGAGAAGGATCACCAGCTCCATAAGGAGTCGGTAAATGTTGTGGGAGGGTCTTCTTCTGGTCGTCGACCCTTTAAGAAAGGAAAGAAGAAGAACAAGAAGAAGAAGAATAAGAAGGTGTAGCTGCATGCTGGGACATCTACACAGGGTCAGACCAAGAAGTGCAAGCCCGACCAGAGCCAGGCAGAGTGCTTCTTTTGCAAGAAGCAGGGGCACTGGAAGAGGAACTATCCTCTATACATTGCTTCCCTGGATCCGAACAGGCCGAAGAAGAAGCAAGGTACTTATATGATAACACCTTGCAACTTTTCCATTTGAGATACTACTGCCTGGGTATTGGATACTGGAAGCCTTTATCATATTTGTAATTCGATGCAGGGACTGTAGGTCAGTAGGAGATTTGATGAAGGCGAGAGATTCCTGAACGTTGGAGATGGAAGCAAAGTTCCAGTTTTAGCATTAGAAATCATAAATCTTGTAATCAATTCTCGAAATGTAATTCTGAGTGAATGTCACTATTGTCCAAGCTTTTTATTAAATATTATTTTTGTAGGTCTTTTGGCCATGAACGGTTATCAATTTTTAATAAAAAGAAACGTTTGCAATATCATTTTGAATGGTGTTACAATGTTTGTTGGACAACTTAATAATGGAATTTACTTTCTATCACAACCTGTTAATGTGGTTCAAACCTCCGGTAAATGCCCTAGAATAGATAACGTATCAGAAGTCTACCTTTGGCACTGTAGGCTAGGTCATATCAATAAGAGCAGGATAAACAGGTTGGCTCAAGAAGGAATTCTTGAAGTAGGTGATTGTGAATCACTTCCAACCTATGAGTCCTATCTTCTTGGTAAAATGACCAAATCACCTTTTACTGAAAAAGGTGAGCGAGCCAGTGAACTCTTGGGTTTGGTACATTCTGATGTATGTGGACCCATGAGCTCAAGTGCAAGAGGTGGATATTTCTACTTCATAACCTTCACAGACGACCTATCGAGGTATGGGTATGTCTATTTAATGAAGCATAAATTGGAGTCATTTGAAATGTTTAAACTATTCCGAAATGAGATAGAAAAATAAATTAGAAAGTATATTAAAACTCTTCGATCTGATCGAGGAGGTGATTACCTTTCCAATGATTTTCTGACATATCTTAGGGAGAATGGGATTCTCTCTCAGTGGACTCCTCCTGGAACACCACAACATAACGGTGTATCTGAAAGGAGGAATCGGATCTTGTTGGACATGGTTCGATCCATGATGGGGTTTGCTGGTCTGCCAATCTCTCTCAGGAATATGCGCTCGAATCGGCTTGTTACCTTCCAAATAGAGTTTCGAGTAAGTCTGTAACCAAAATGCCATATGAGATATGGATAGGACGTAAGCCAGTACTCTCGCATCTTAGGGTTTGGGGGTGTCCGACTTATGTTAAACATTTAATTATGGACAACCTTGGACCTAGGTCTGACAAGTGTAATTTTATAGGGTACCCATAAGAGACCAAAGGGTATTACTTCTACCTAGCTGATGAGCAAAAAGTGTTTGTCAGCCTTAAGGCAATTTTTTTGGAAAAGGAGTTCCTTGGTGAAGGGACTGTTCCCTCTAAGGTCGAACTTGATGAAGTTCGACAGGTGGAAAAATCGACAAAAGTTGCTGAACCTGAACCAGATTTGGTTAGATCAGATCTGGAGCCCATTGTTCAAGCACCCTTAAGGCGATCTGGTAGAGTACCACATCAACCGGACAGATACTATGGTTTCTTGATCCAGGATGGTGATCCTATCGAACTTTATGAAAATGATGAGGATCCGATCACCTACATAGATGCAATGCAGAGATCGACTCTGAGAAATGGCTGGAGGCCATGAAATCCGAAATAGAGTCCATGAAGGTCAATGATATGTGGACATTGGTTGACCCACCCGAAGGAGTAAAACCCATAGGATGTAAGTGGGTCTTCAAGAGGAAGAGAGACGCAGATGGAAAGGTGGAAACCTATAAAGCCCGTCTGGTTGCCAAGGGATATCATCAATATTATGGTATAGACTATGACGAGATGTTTTCTCCTGTGGCAATGCTCAAATCCATTCGGATTATGCTTGCGATGGCTGCCCATCTGGACTATGAAATCTGGCAGATGGATGTGAAGACAGCTTTCCTAAACGGAGAGCTGGATGAAGAGGTGTATATGATATAACCTAAAGGATTCACATCCACAGATAAGTCTAAGGTGTGTAGGCTACAGAGATTCATTTATAGACTTAAGCAGGCATCACGAAGTTGGAACATACATTTTGATAAGACGATCAAGACGTATGGCTTCGTTAAGAACGGAGAAGAGCCATGCATTTATAAGTGGGCTAATGGTCCAGTAGTAGTATTTCTTGTATTGTATGTGGATGACATTCTCTTAATCAGGAATGATGTCCCTGCATTACAGGGAATAAAGATTTGGCTGTCGTCACAGTTCTCCATGAAGGATCTGGGAGAAGCTTCCTACATCCTAGGGATGAGGATCTATAGGGATAGATCTAAAAGGTTGCTTGGTTTATCTCAGTCCACATACATTGATACTATACTGAAGAGGTTCAACATGGAGAAATCCAAGAAAGACTATCTTCCGATAGGCCATGAAATTTCTCTCTCGAAGAGGGATTGTCCGACAACACCTCAAGAGAGAGAGCATATGGGTAGGATTTCATATGCTTCGATTGTGGGATCTATCATGTATGCCATGACATGTACACGACCAGATGTGGCATACTCACTAGGGGTAGTGAGTAGATACCAATCTGATCCAGGGGAGAATCACTGGAAGGTTGTTAAAACCATCCTAAAGTATTAAAGAAATACTAAGGACCAGTGGCTTGTTTATGGTGAATCAGACTTGAGACTTATAGGGTTTACAGACTCTAGTTTCCAGTCTGATCATAATGACAGCAAAAGTGTGTCAGGATTTATTTTTACCCTTAATGGTGGGGCTATCTGTTAGAAAAGTTCCAAGCAGCACACAGTGGCTGATTCAGTTTGTGAGGCGGAGTATGTCGCTGCATCAGATGCTGCCAAAGAAGCAATGTGGCTGAGGAAATTCATCACCAAGCTCAGAGTAGCACCCTCCCTTGTTGGTCCAGTTCTGCTCTACAGTGACAACTCTGGAGCCATTGCTCAGGCAAAGGAACCAAAGGCACACCAGCGGACGAAGCATATTCTGTGCCGCTACCATCTCATCCGAGAAATTGTGGATCGAGGTGACGTCGATCTTCAGAAGATCGACGGGAAGGAGAACCTGACTAATCCATTCACTAAAGCCATTACGGTGTAGGAGTTCGACAACTACAAGTCGAAGATGAGTATTAGATACTGCACTGATTGGCTTTAGACCAAGTGGGAGATTGTTGGGAATAGTGTCCCAAAGCCAATCATCAGTCTGTTGATGGTTGTGCTCATTTTTTGTATATGTACATGAATTATAAATTAATAAAAAATATTTTGATATTTTTCATCACAAAATGTTTCATCTTCTAATGAACTCCTATGTTGTGGTGAAGTCCTTAGGACTATTTAGACTCGACAAAGGTGAATTTGTCGTTTAGTCCTTAAACATGTTCGCGATCAAATGATACGTTGTTACCAAGGACGACAACGTTTATCAAGCATAGGTCATTGTGTGCCATATAGGTTGCTTGTCCTCTTAACCAATGAGTGTGGAGACACTGGTATGGCACACAGGTGAGATGTAACGGTACATCTGCACTAAACATGACCGACTCCAGAGCTATTTCTGCTATCAAGATTTGCTCCGATGGAATATGGGTATAAATATCCCTCCGATCTGAGACCGCCACGGTGACTTGCAAGCAACTCACTGCACTTAGGCACTGGACTACCTGAATTTTTAATTCAGTGATGGAAGGCTACTGGGTGTAGTCAAGTACTTGACTTGTCGGTGCATGTGTCAAGATGGGATTGACCACTCCAGTTTAGGAGCTGTGTACAGTCGCATTTCAATTTAGTAAAACCTTGGCCATGATAATCCTTATAAGGAGTCACAGGACTATTTGAGTTGAGCACGATTCGGATGATCTGATCAGGGTTGACAGTTTAACCCTGTGTCGTCCTAAACACAGAGGTCAAAAGGATGAATTATACAGTAACCATATTTACGTAGGTTCTGAGTGTTGCGATTGCGACCATTCGACCTATCCGATCGTCAGGTACCATTGCTAGATGGTCACTTTGATTAGTACAAGAATTGATTCCTGTGCTACCGGCTTAGGTTCGAACCTGCGGGGTCCACACATTAGTGATTCTTATCTGATCTGATGGCTGATATAGAATCCTACATGTTTGAGACTCAGTGATCGAGAATCATGATTCTCTGATCACGAGTTTACACATTATGGATACCGGGGTCAAGAGTCCCACTGGTTGGGATTTTTCGATCAGGTTTACATATCGATGAATTCTGATGCCTGATTGCCCATCGGATTTGGATTTAGTATTTATGAGAGGTTTAATTAGTGATTTGATCATTAATTAACTCAATTTGATTGAGTAATTATTTTTGGATCAAGTCCAATTGAATTGGATTCAGTTGGGTTTGATCTGATTAGGTTAAGAGTTGACCTAATCATCGAGATAGTTTGGTTCCTGATTTGATTAGGGATTGAGCTTAGTCAATTCCTGATTTGATTAGAATTTTATTGAGCCTAATTAAGCCTAATTAAGTTGGATTTAAATTAGTCTAATTGGACCTAACTTATTTGGTTCAATTAGGAACTTCTCATAAATTTTTTCCTCACGCCAAGCCCTCTCCACACCCCACTTTAATGTGCCAAATGGATGGATAAGGATGATTGGTTGGCCATTCAAATTCAAAATAAAGTTTGAATTTGAATGGGCAATCAATCTTTGCACCTTATCTCTTTTTTTACGCCCTATTTATTACATGAGAAAAAGTTTCTCATGAAATCACTCCATGCACAATTTAAGCCACGCCTCATGCCTTTAGTGGATAAGGGATGAGTTGGTGTCCATTTGAATTCAAAATTTGATTTGAATTCAAATGTGCAATTACTCATCTTTATCCTTTCTTTTGGATAAGATGTTTGACATTGTTATAAAAAGAGGAGAAGAGTGGGGCATGCAAGAAGAAGTTTTTGGAGAAAAATTATGGGGTGTGAGAAGTCTTGTGCATGAGAAGGAAGTCCATATCCTTCCAAGAGAAAAAGAAAGAAAAGAAAGAAAAGTGGGTGCAAGGTTTCTGGTGAGTTCCCTAGAGTTTTAGCCTGGGGTTTGGGAAGTGAGAAAGTGAGCTACGAGTGTCGTGAGCCCACAAAATCTCAGGGAGATCTTCAACATCCTCTCAAGCATGTCTGTTGATGATCTAAAGCATCTGAAGAATCGACAGACATCGATCAAAGGAGTTCGATCAGCATCCGCCGTCAAAAGGGCTCTACAACGAGCTAGCACTCGTGAGGAGTCGATCAGACCGGGAGCTTCGTGTGGATGATCCGTAGAGGTTAGACATGCTGTGTGGCTGCGTCGCAATGATCAGACTCTCTCGACGGTAATCAGATTGCGGCGATCTACTACTCGCACAAAGGTATTGTGTTCTGAACACAATACAGTAAAGTGTTTACTGTTTGAATTTGAATTTCAAATTTAAATGAATGCATGCTATATATCATATTTAGATTCTAGTGTAGGATAAATTTATATTAATTAATTAGATTAATTAATATTTTTTCACTGTAAAATCATAATTTTGAAAAAGTTTTAAAATTACCATTTTACCCCTGCACTGAATTTTTCCTACAGACTTATCATCAGTAAATGTGATGAAGTAAGAGTATCCTCCTCTGGCTTGAATCGACATTGGACCACACACATCAGTATGTACAAGGTTCGATATGTCACTCGCCTTTTCTCCTTGTCCAGTAAATGGAGTCTTGATCATTTTTCTCATGAGGCAAGATTCAAAAGTTCTATATGATTCATAATTATAAGGATCGAAGAAATTATCTTTGTATAACTTGTTAATCTTTGACTCATTTATATGGCCAAGTCAGCATGCCAGAGGTATGTAACATTCACATCCTCTTTCTTTTCTTCTTATTATCAATATGAAATATATTATCATTACGTGAAAGAATTATAAGACTATTATCAATAAAAGTACTTCTATAATATTCATTAGAAAAGTAAATAGAACAACCATTGTTATTTACGATTATTTCAAAATCTTATTCCAATAATAATAGTATAGAAATAATATTTCTAATAATATCAGAAATATAATAACATGTCTTCAGCATCAAAACTTTATCCCAAGGCAACTTCAAAACCCTGGTTCCTATGGCTTCAGCCTGAATGGACTCTCCACTAGCACTGAACAGCTCGAAGTCACCTTTATTCAGACCCCTTATTTTATGTAGACCTTGCAATGATTTGTAAAAGTGTGAGCCACAGACGTTATCCAATACTCAAGAATCTGAAAATGAAGTACTTAATAATAAATTAGTTTGTACATATACAAACCTTTAACAACATTTGCCGATTTTATGGTTGCAAGGTACTCCATGCAATTTCTCTTCCAGTGGCCCTCCTTGCCATAGTAATAACAAGTACCTTTGGTGGAGACCTTCTTCACTTTCTTCTTGGAGATACTAGCTTTAGGGTTCAATTTTTTCTTAAAACCCTTCTTTGCCTTCTTCTTGTTGATCTTATCAACATGAAGGACCTGAGTCTTTTCATCCTTGAAATATTTTTTTGCTGTTTTCAACATATTCAGCAGTTCAAGCAGGCTAATATTTAGTTTGCTCATGTGATAATTAATAACAAACTGAGAAAAAGGAGTCAGGGAGAGACTGCAAGATCAAATCCTAGCTCAGTTCACCATCTATGATAAAATCCGGTTATCCCAGATGAGTAATCAAATCAATCATCTTTAGGACATGCATTTGCATGGAAGAACCTTCAATCTTGCAGGCACAGAATAACTATTTTGATATCTCATATCGAGTAGTTCGACTTTGTTCTCCATACAACTCTTTAAGATTAAGAAGAATAGAGGGAACATCCATGTCTTCATGCTGTCTCTGAAGCTCATTTGCTCATAGAAGCAAGTATGATGCATTTGACAGTCATACTATCATCTTTTCACATCTTATATGCGGTCCTATCCTCTTCAGAAGCATCTTCCCTAAGAGAATCTAGAGCAAGTATATCCAGAATATAGGAGAGTTTTTCTTGAGTGAGAATAATTCTCAGGTTCCTCAACTAGTCGACATAGTTAGATCTGGTCAACTTATTTACATCTAGAATACTTCTAAGTGAAAGTGAGGATGCCATGTGTGTAGTTAAACTACAACAATAAGAACATAATATAAGTAGATGACTCACGATGACATTCATAACTAGACTAGAACTTTTATCTAATTGTGTCTCCTACTATTTTATCGAACTTCATAGCCCTCAAATATGAAAATCGAGAAACATACTAATGTCTTTTAGTGGGGTTGAGATCCCTATTCCTCACAAACACCTTATAGATAGCACAACAAGTATTCATGAGTTCAAGAGTAGGTAACTCTTTACCAATTGTACCTCTACAATTCTCAACATCTTTCTCTCTGGCCTCTAGATCACATATAGCCTTGTGGATAGCACAACAAACTATAATGTTCTAGTTAAGTTGACCCTTCAATCTTATATGGTCATACCCAAACAATGCTGTCCTTATGGATAGCACAACAAAGCAATACTATTCAAATATGCTATAAGCATCAACATGCACTTGATCAACATCATGTCAATTTTTATAGTAAGTCTTGTGGATAGCACAACAAGCTCACTAAGATTTTGACATACTCTATCGATAAGTTTGAAGGAACGCCCTTGTAGTGTCTACATTACTAATCAATCTAAGTCCAAAATTCAACAAGATCAAATTGGCCAGGTAAGTAGGTGGAAGGCTCTCCGTAACTTTTCTAGACACTAACAGAGTTGGCCAGGCCAGCATACAGACCTAATTAAAAAACCACCATTCACACTTTCTTAGACACCAATTGATCTTAAGAATTGATACAAATTGATCTTAAGAATTTGACTTTTGATTTAAAAGTAAATCCCAACATTACAACTTAATATAATTTTTATAAGGGACTTTAAACTGATCTCGGCACATCCTAAGTACAACTACACAAAATGTACACTACAAATTATGCATTTTGACATGCTTCTACTACTCATAATAGCAATTATATTATCATGCCAAAAATCAAATAAGGGTGCAATTGGAGTCATAACAAATGACAAGCATATCAAAGAAATATAGCAAACCCTAATCATAATAGGCATGCATAATACCCTTAACAATGCATCAATTTAAACATCATAATACCATGATAATATAAATTTCAAAATTATCATTAAATTTATAATTTAATAACTAAAATTTAACATTATGGTATATATAAAGTCAATTTTTTTTTTGGGTTTAAAGGATTGATACTGTTGGGTATAAAATACCCCCCAGCCGAAGTTCGTGACAGGAGTGACCCTTCGGGGATCCTACTGACTTCCGACCTTCGGCGACATCTCACCGAACCTCCCTGGCGGCCGAGCCTCCATAACACTCCCATGTTTTGCTGGTGGATAAGCCCCCACCAGCATCGACGTGATTCTTCACGACGGATGGACTCCACCCAAGTTTCCACGATGATCGACCACCCTTTAGACTCCATCCGGACTCCTACAGGAGCCGGACTTCGTCCCCGACTTCAACTGCAGGATTACTCCATCCGATCTCCTATGGGAGCCGGACTCCGTCCCCGACTTCAATTGCAGGTAGACTCCATCCGGACTCCTACGGGAGCCGGACTCCGTCCCCAACTTCAATCGCAGGTAGACTCCATCCAGACTCCTACGGGAGCCGGACTCTGTCCCCGATTTCAACTGTGGGAAGACTCCATCCAGAGTCCTACGGGAGCCAGATTCTGTCCCTGACTCCAAATGCAGGATTACTTCATCCGGACTCCTACGGGAGCCGGACTCCATCCCCGACTTCAACTGAAGGATTACTCCATCCGGACTCCTATGGGAGCTGGACTTCGTCCCCGACTTCAACTGCAGGTAGACTTCATCCAGACTCATGCGGGAGCCGGACTTCATCCTGAACTCCTATTGCAGGTGGACCTCACCCCGAACTCCTACAAGGGCTGGACTTCGAGCTCCTACTGCAAGCGACCCCCTCTGAGTTCTGTTACAAACTATCTACTTCAAATCCCTACTACGAGTGGTCCGCGTCGGATTTCCATCATAAGCCTTTGGCCGAACTTCCCTTGAGGGTGAATTCCTTTCAGATTTCTATTGCGGACAGGCCTTGGCCGAGATTCCTCGATAAATGATCCCCATCCGGGCTTCTACGAAGAATCGAACTCCGACCGAACTTCGACTGACAGGCCTGGACCCCCTAGCAGGCCATAGTAATGGCCACGACTCTGCTCCACTTCCTGCGACGGATCCCACGTGGCTCCATTACTCCCTGGCAGGCCGTAGTAACGGCCACGACTCTGCTCCACTTCCTACGATGGATCTTGCGTGGCTCCATTACTCCCTGGCGGGCCATAGTAATGGCCACGACTCTACTCCAGTTCCTGCGACGGATCCCGTGCGGCTCCATTACTCCCTGGCAGGCCACGGTAATGGCCACTACTCTGCTCCACTTCCTGCGACGGATATCGCACGGCTTCTCCACCCTCTGGCAAGTCATGACAATGGACGCCGCTTCACTCCCCGCAACAGACTCCATGTGGCAGATCGCAGTAATGACCATGATTTCACTCCACTACGTTCCATAACAGATTCCACCTGGCTCCAAACGGCCCACTTCCAGATGGTAACAAACGTCACTATCTTCTATTGCACCCTCCACCTATAAAAAGGGGACCCCAGATACGTTATTCTCTAAGCTCTAATTTCTATCCAAAAACACTGCTAATCGTCAAGCTGTTGATGGTTGAGCAACCAAGTATTGTAATTGATTTGTTAATAAATAAAATATATTTGGCATTTTCATCATAAACTTTCATCTTCTAATGAACTCCGTTGTTATGATGAAGTCCTTAGGACTATTTAAGTTCGATAAAGAGAGGATTTATCGATTAGTCCTTAAAACTATTCACGACCAAATGATAAGCTGTTAATAAGAACGACAGCTTCTATCGAGCATAGGTCGCTGTAGGTCATATGGGTTGGTTGTCCTCTTAACCAAGGAGTGTGGAGACACTGGTATGGCATACAGGTGAGATGTAAGGGTTCATCGTCATTGAACGTGATCAACTCCAGAGTATTCTGCTGTCGAGAATGTCTCCGATGGGATATAGGTATAAGTGTCCCTTAGACTTGAGATCGCCTCAGTGACTTGCAAGCAACTCACTGTGCTTTGGTACTGGACTAACTGAATTTCTAATTCAGAGATGGAAGGCTTCTGGGCACAGTCAAGTACTTGCGAAGTCAGAGTGTGATCGAGATGAGATTGATCACTCCAAGAGTTGGAGAAGAATGAGTCGCTGTATTTCAATTTAGCAAAACCTTGGCCAGGGTAATCCATCAGATAGATTTGATATTTTGAAATACAATGTGGACAACCTGATCAGAGTTGACAGTTAAACTCTGGGGTGTCCTATGATCATTTTGGTCAAGGGGATGAATTATATGAAAACTATATCCGCATGGGTTCTAAGGATGTTGTTCTACACATTCGACCTATCCGATCGTCGGGTACCATTGCTAGATGGTCACTTTAATTGGTATAGGAATTTGTTCCTATGCTACCGGCTTAGGTTCGGATCTATGAGGTCACACACATTAGAGTTCATGATCCGATCAGATGGTTGATCAATGATTAAGAATCGTTCTAGGGTTAAATGATGAATACGATTGACATTTAACCCAGTGCAAGTGTTGCAGGAGGATCTATTAGCAATTCGATTGCTGATTGACTTAATTTGATTAAGACAATGGGATGAGATTAAGTATAATTAAATATAATTTAATTATATTTGATTTGGGCTTGATTGGATCAAGTCCAATTGGTTTATTGGATAAGCTAAGTGCAAGAAAAAACTAGTCCTAGTTCAACTAGGACTTGGGTCAATCTAATTTCTAATTTGATTAGAAAATTAAATCAGATTTAAATCTAATTTAATTTGATTAAATTAGGTTCTTAATTGGGTTAAGACCTATTTTAATTGGGTTGATCTAATTTTGATTTGATTTGGTTTGGAAAACCAAATTAAAACAAGTCATAAGACAGAATCCTAGTAAGACTAGGATTCCACCTTGCGCCAGATAAGCCTTCTCCATGCCCTCTCTCTTATTCAACGCCAATCTCCACTTATTTTGTGTGACAAAAGCCCTCTCCCAGATCTCTCCCACGTTCACAAAAGGTCTCCTCTCTTCTTTCTTACATGGAAGGTGGTTTGGATCAAATCTAAAAGGAATAAGTTTGGATTTCGAATTCTATGAGATAGAGTTTTAGAAATCCAAAACTCTTTCAATTTTGCACTGAATTTATCCAAATTTTTTTTAGAATTTTTATAGATTTTAGGGTATACATTGTGCACCATTTCTTGGTGATCCATGCATGAAAATATGAAGGAGGTGCTCAAGAGTTGGGCGTCCCTTAACTTGCCATGTTTGGATAAGCATTGACTAGGTGTTTGACCTAGACAAGGACTCTATCATATCTCTCTATATAAGATGAGTTTCTTCATAAAATTTTAGAAAAAGTCAGAGATTTGAGATACCTTTGCGCCATCCAAAAATTAGAGAGAAATACCTTTGGGTCATGGTGATATAAAAGAGCAAGTTTGGGTGTCTAGAGAGAAAAATGTGAAGAAGAAGAGGGTCTTCTTCTAGGGTTTTTGTTTTCATATCTTTCCTCCCTCCATCTTGAGTTTCCTGAGAGTATCTCAGATCTGAAACTCCTCCTTCTACTTTTCATCTTTGGAAGAGTCCAAATCAAGAAGGAGGCACCTGATCAACTATCAAAGAAGGATCAGCGCAGTACTAGCATACTGTGCTGATTTCCTGAAGCAGGACTTCTGATCGAGATTCGTGGGCTCGTGTGGACGACTCCTAGAGGTCGGATGCATGTGCGGCTTGCAGCATCATCCTCAAGCCCAGATCAACAAGATTAGAACATCTAACTTGCAAGGTAATAGATCTGATCTATTGTTTAATACATACATTAGATGTAGTATAGAAACATGTTGATATGATCAACATGTAGTTCATGCTATATTTATATATTTTAATTTTTGATTTAATGCTATGTAATAATCATGTAATAGGATCTTAGATCTAGGGATTTTCTAATTTTAGAAAATAGATTTGATTTATTTTAGTCTTCCGCTGTATGATCTTGAAAAAGTTTCAAGATCTAACCCTGAAACCCTAGATAAGGTTCCTACACGTTGAATGCCACGACTCATGTCGATGGGAGTTTAAGCTCAATTGGGATGACGGCCTCCATTCCGAAGGCTAAAGCAAAGGGGGTCTCCCCCGTGGGCAGTCTTTGGGAAGTTCAATACGCCCACAACACATGATAAAGTTCGTCTGCCCAAGTTTCCTTCGCTTTTTCAAGCCTCATCTTGATCCCTTGCAGCAGGGTTCTGTTGGTCACCTCAGCTTCGCCGTTCGCCTGAGGGTGGGCTACTGATGTGAAGTTACGGGAGATATTTAGATCTTCACAGAATTCGACGAATCTTGCTCCCGCGAACTGTCACCCATTATCAGTGATTAGGGTTCTCGATAGACCGAACCTGCAAATGATTGACCTCCAGACGAAATCTTGCACTTTAACTTCTGTGATTTTTGCCAGTGGTTCGGCTTCGATCCACTTGGTGAAGTAGTCAATCGCTACCAGGAGGAACTTCCTCTCCCCCGACGCCATGGGAAAGGGTCCAAGGATGTCCATCCCTCATTGCGCCAAAGGCCATGGGGCACTCAAGGGTGTAAGCTCGGTGGCGGGCTATCTCTGGATGTTGGCATATCTCTGGCATCGGTCACATTTTCTGATGTGTTCAATCGAGTCATGGTGCATCGTCGGCCAGTAATATCCTTGGCGGAGCAACTTATGAGATAAACATCTAGCCCCCAGATGGCTTCCGCAGATTCCTTCATGCACTTCCCACAAGGCGTAGTCAGCTTCCGAAGGCCGGAGATATTTTAAAAGGGGCAAAGAGCACCTCTTGTACAACTTGCCCTCATAAAGGATGTATCGGGAGGCTTGATTTCGAAGCTTTCGAACTTCTTTCGCATCCTAGGGGAGAACCCCGTCTCTGAGATATGTTATCAGTGGATCGATCTAGCTGGGCTCGTGGTCAATTTCCATCACAGGCCGTGATTCTTCCATACTCGGGCACTTGAGCATTTCAAAGAGAACATCTTTGGGTAATTCGGTCGGAGCCAGCATTGCCAGCTTGGAGAGAAGGTCGGCCCTGATATTTTCCAACCTCGGAATCTGCCTGATGTCAAAGCTGCTGAAGGCGGAGACAAGCTCCTTTACCTTTTCAAGATATTTAGCCATGCTATCCTCCCACGCTTCGTAGTTTCTGTTGACTTGTCCCACTACTAGTTGAGAGTCGCTGTGGACCTGGAGCCGGTCTATTTCCAGCTCTTTGGCGATCCTCAATCCTGCGATCAGAGCTTCATACTCCGCTCCGTTGTTCGTTCGGAGAACTCGAAGCGCAGAGCGTACTCCGCGATGATTCCCTCCGGACTGATCAAGATCAGTCCCGCACCTGCGCCTGACATGTTGGAAGAACCGTCCACGTAGAGGGCCCAAAATCAGTCAGAGGGATCTGCTTCTTCTTTGGGGGAGTTCGGTCGGGGCTTCAGGCCGTCAGTTTCGCCTCGTTCAGGTTTGGCCTCCTCTGGGATAGTACACTCCACTATAAAATCTGCCAATATCTGGGCCTTCACTGCTGGTCTGGGTCTATAGTTGATATCGAATTCTATGAGCTCGATCGCTCATTTTGCCATCCTCCCGGAGGCATCCGCCCGGTGTAGAATCACCTTGATCGGTTGGTCGGTGAGCAGCATTATGGTGTGCCCTTGAAAGTAGGGTCGGAGCCTCCGGGCTGCAATCAACAAGGTGTAAGTCAATTTTTCTAATTTAGTATACCTGGCCTCAGCATCTCTCAATGCGCGACTGACGTAGTAGATTGGCCGTTGGACTTTTGCTTCTTCTTTGACAAGGACTGCCGCGAGAGCCATGGGAGAGACCGCCAGGTATAAAAACAGTTCCTCTCTAAGCTCTGACTTTGCCAATAGCGGAGGTGAGCCAAGGTAGCTCCTTAGTTCTTCGAATGCATGTTTGCACTCAGGGGTCCAACAGAAGTTCTTCGGCTGCTTGAGGGTTTGGAAGAAGGGTAAGCACCGTTCGGCCGACCTCGCGATGAAGCAATTCAGGGTTGCTACCCTCCCTGTAAGGCGCTGAACCTCTTTTATCGACTTCGGGGCAGCCATCTCCTGGATGGCACAAATTTTTTCTGGATTGGCCTCAATCTCGTGCCCCGACACCATGAAGTCCAGAAACTTTCCCGAGGTCACTCCGAAAGTATATTTAGTCGGGTTCAGCTTCATTTTATATTTTTGGAGGGCGTCGAAGGTCTCCTCAAGGTCGGCAACGTGGTTCATGGAAGATTTGCTTTTTATGAGCATGTCATCCACGTAGACCTCCATGTTGCAGCCGATCTGCTCCTTGAAGATTTTGTTCACCAACCGCTGGTAGGTTGCGCCTGCATTTTTTAGGTCGAAAGGTATGACCCTGTAACAGTAAAGGCTACGGTTAGTAATGAAAGCAGTCTTTTCTTCATCTTCCGGTGCCATCCTGATTTGATTATAGCCAGAGAATGCATCCATGAAGGTGAGGAGCTCATGGCCCGAGGTCGCATCCACCAGTTGATCGATTCTGGGAAGGGGGTAGCTGTCCTTTGGGCAGGCTTTATTTAGCTTTTTGAAGTCTATGCACATCCTCCACTTGCCGTTTGCCTTTTTGACTAGGACAACGTTAGAAATCCAATCAGGATAATTGACTTCTCTAATGAATCCGACTTTCAGGAGTTTGTCCACTTCCTCGGCTATCGCCTTCTACCTCTCTGGTGCATGGCCTCGAATTTTTTTCTTTCATCGGTCGATGCTTTGGATCGATTGCCAGACGGTGCTCCATGACTTCCGTGTCAATCCCCGGCATGTCCGTTGGAACCCAAGCGAAAACATCCACATTCTTTCATAAAAAATTGATGAGATGCGTCCGCACCTCCTCCCCCAGGTTGGAGCCGATCATCGCCACATGCTCTGCGTTCCCATCGTTCAGAGGGATCGGTACCAGATCTTCGATTGGGCCGCCCCTCTCTTCATCGTGGACCTCTAACCCATCAACTGGACAGGGGTCGGATTGGTCACTTCTTTGCAAGGCTATGTTATAGCAGTGTCTGGCCAGGGCTTGGTCTCCTCTGACCTCTCCGATCCCCTGGTTGGTAGGGAATTTCCACTTCAAATGGTAGGTTGACATGATGGCTCGGAGAACATTGAGGCCAGGTCGGCCGAGGATTGTGTTGTAGACTGACGGCGCCTTCACCACCAGAAAATTCACCAAAGCCCTGGTTTGCCTTGGATATCGACCTGCAGCTATAGTCAAAGTTACCACTCCCTCCATCGGGACAGCGTCGCCGGTAAACCCTACTAGAGGGGAGCTAATCGGCCCCAAATGGCCGTTAAGGGTGGACATTCTTGAGAAGGTGTCGTAGAACAAAATGTTCGCCGAATTTCATTGTCGACAAGAATGCGGCGGACGTCGTAATTTGCTATATTTGAGGAAACTACAACCGCATCGTTATGAGGGAATTGAACTCCCGGAGCATCTTCTTCAGTAAAGGTTATGGGCTCCTCAATCTTTTGTCACTTGGGAGGTACAGCCAATACGTTGGTCGCTTCCCATCGGGATTCTCCCAAGATGGTGTTGGCAAAATCCGTCGGAGGCTGATTATCCGACAGCTCCACGTCGGCCATCGTTGCTGGAGGATGTGGGGCCTGAGAAACTGGAGGCAAGGTCGGGGCCTGAGATCCAGCCGCAGAGGCCATGGGTCGTCGCATGGACGCCTTGCGGGGAAGCATCGGGCAAAGACCAAATGGAGGGAGGAAGAGAGGACATCGAAAAAGATGCCTGGAGGCGGTCCCATTGAGCACTCCTTCAAGAACAAGGGTACTGTGGAGGTTCAGCCCTTCCTCTAGCGCCAATCCTGTTGGTGCAAAAATTTGCCTGCGCCGGAGAGGCTGGAGTTATGGAGGTCGCAGTCGCCGTCGGGGCCTGCAAAAGAAGTCTAAATCGGAGGTGGGGTTGCTCCGACAAGACCCTCCGATGCTCAAGTCAGTTCTCTGCCTCAACAAGAATGGAGTGCTCGAACGAAAATTTTAGCAGAGTTTCTAGGTAAAAAATGAGGGCTAGAGAATAACGTATCTGTGGTCCCCTTTTATAGACTGGGGGAGCAGCGGATTGATAGCGACTGTTTATGATCGCCTCGTAGTGGGCCGTACGGGGCCAGGAGGAATTTATCATGAAGAGTAATGGGGTGGAGTCGTGGCTGTCACCATGGCTCACCACGTGGAATCAGTTGCGGGGAGTGGAGCGGCGTCCATTGTCGTGACTCGTCAGGGAGTGGTGGAACCGCACAGGATCCGCCGCAAGGAGTGGAGCAGAATCGTGGCCGTTACTACGGCCTGTCAGGGAGTAATGGAGCCGCGTAGGATCTACTGCAGGGAGTGGAGCAGAGTCGTGGCCGTTACTGCAGCCTACCAGGGGGTCCAGGCCTATCGGTCGGAGTTCGACTGGGGTGTCTGGCAGAGAGAGATGGCTAGCCACCCGTCTGAGAGGAGCTCGGAGTCTGGCTCTCGCAGGAGTTCGGATGGAGTCTTCCTTCAGTCAAAGTCGAGGGTGAAGTCCGGCTCCCGTAGGAGTCCGAGCAGAGTCTTCCCGTAGCCGGAGTCGGAGATGAGGTCTGGCTCCCGTAGGAGTCTGGGTGAGGTCTACCTGCAATTAAAGTCAGGGGTGAAGTCTGGCCAGCGTAGGAGTTCGGACGAAGTTTACCATCAGTCGAGGTCGGGGATGAAGTCCGGCTCCCGTAGGAGTCTGGGCGAAGTCTTTGTGCAGTCGAAATTGGGAACGAGGTCCGGCTCCCGTAGGAGTCTGGGCAGAGTCTACCTGCAATCAAAGTCAAGGATGAAGTCTGTCTCCTTTAAGAGTGCGGACGAAGTTTACCAGCAATCGGGGTCGAGGACGGAGCCCGACTCCGGTAGGAGTCTGGGCTGAATCTACCTGCGATCAAAGTCAGGGATGAAGTCCGGTTCCTTTAGGAGTCCAGATGAAGTTTACCTGTAAGTGAAGTCGTGGGTGGAGCCCGGCTCCCATAGGAGTCCGGACGAAGTCCTTGTGCAGCCGGAATTGGAAACAAAGCCCAGCTCCCGTAGGAGTCCGGGCGGAGTCTACCTGGAATCAAAGTCAGGGATGAAGTCTGGCTCCCTTAGGAGTCCGGATGAAGTTTACCATCAGTCGAGGTCGGGGATGAAGTCCGGCTCCCGTAGGAGTCCGGGCTGAAATCTGGTAGTTGTAGGAATCTACTATTGGAGAAGTTTGGCCGTTGGTGGAGTCCGGGGTAGTTCGGATTGGAGTTGAACCTGGCTGGAAGAAGTCTGGAAGGGATTCGGGGAGCAGCTGATAGTCGTAGAAAGTCGGCTGGTGGCGGAGCTTAGTGAGCGCTTAAGGTGGTTTAATTGATAACTGGGGGAACTCATGTTGAAGGAGCTCGGGTGGTGTAGTGGGAGTTCGTCCGTCGGGGGAATTCAGTCAGCACTGTGGGAATCCAGCTGTTGGAGAAGTCCGGGCAGATACCATCTGCGGTCGAAAGCCGGAGGAGTCTTGGGAGGGTCAATCCTATTAAGAACTTCGGCTGAGGGTATTTTATACCCAACACTTTCTATGCAAAACATTCAAAATAGACCCCAATACCCAAACTATGCCTATAATAAAGGATAGCCTAGTTAGCCTACCTAGCCATCCTATTACAATCTGCCTTCATACCTACCTCCTCAACAGACCCCTCTAGTCGATGATAGGTTTAGCCAACTTCAACAAATGATTATGATCCAACAGCAATCCCTCACCAGGCTAGAAGCATAAATAGGACAGTTAGCTGAGTCTTCCATGAGGAGAGAACTAGGTCAATTGCCAAGCCAACCAATATCGAATTTCAAAAATAACCCACCCACCTACCAACCACCTGGATCTAATCATGAATTCAATGTCCCACCTAAGAATCCTCAATTTAAAAATGATAAAATAATCTCTGAGCTTAGAAGTGATAAGATTCTTAAGGATCCATACCAAGATCAGGTGAGTGAGGCTAGTATTGATGCCAGTCAAAATGAGAACTTAGAAGAGGTTAGTATTGAGACTAACCCAATAGAAAAATCTGCACTCGAAACTGGTATTGATTTGAGTAAGAAAGATAAAGGAAAGAAGAGAGTGGTTGAGTTATCCGAGATATAAATCAAGAGTCCTATTTCCTTCAGCCCTAGAAATCGATTCTTCCACTTTAGAATCACCATCTTCTCCAGAACTGGAGTCACCCTTGGTCACATCGAGTATGCATGTTTAGAATCAAGTGACACCCTTCCAGTACCCATTGCTTCAAACTCAATTTCTAATCCAAAAACTCAATTTATGAGTATTTTAGAAGAATAAATAGGAGAAATTCTCAACAAACAAAGGTCTGTGAATGGATTTGTAAATTATCTTCCTAAAATTAAGAACAAAAATGTGAACTACTTTCTGAAGATTGGCATCAAAATACTAAAATTTATCAATAAAAAAAAGCATAGGCCATCTTCTTAAGATTGACAATCCAAAATTATTAAAATTTATCAATCCAATATTCGACACAAGGTAAGTGAGCGAATCGATATTGTCCGGTTGAAGATGGTAAACTTAGCACTTTTTAGGAGGTAACCCAGTTTTAGCTTTTGCTTTTTGATATCTTTTATATTTTGTTTAGGTTAATTGAGTCTTTCTTTATATTTTTTGTAAGGATTTGAAGATAATATTAATTAAGTTGGGGGGAGAGCCAATTTTGAAAAGATTTTCAGATTAGGTGACATCTCTCTTTTCTTTTTCTTTGTATGCACCCTTCATTTTTTTTACTCCATTAAGGACAATGTCGATTAAGTTGGAGGAGAGAATAATAAATTTTTAATGTCTTCAAAAAAGTTAGTATTTAGCATTTAAGCACCTAATTATACTTAAGAATCGAGTTAAATCAAGTATTTTTTTAAAAAATATAATGTACAGATCAGAGAGTTTATGAGATATCGAGGGATTAAGTATTAAGAAAACTCAATAAAGAGTTAAGTTTAGAACTTAAATAATTTTTTTTGAGTATTTTTAAAATTTTCTACTAACATCAAAAAAGAGTTTACTTTCTATGGACTTGTGTAGGGTAACTATACATTTCTTCATATTAAAAAAAAAAATTTTAAGTACTTCATGCTGAGTAACCGAGCCTCTTTGCCTAAGCAAGTATTGAGTTTTGCGTCAAAAGCTATGAAGGGTAAAGAAGCTTTGTTGTAAAGCTAGTTTTAACTTGTAACCTATTTAATTCGAGTAAGTAAGTCTGAGAGATATTCTATTTCTAGTGCCCTAAAGCCATCTGGTTCGAAAATTATTGACTGAAAACTCGCTACATAGGTCAAATAGAAAGCTTAAAGGATTAAGACACTCAATAGCGATACAATATTTAAAAAAAAATCAATAAATGAAGGACGAAAGCAACAATATACTTGTCCATATGAAGGTTAATGATTTAAAGATAAAGATAAGAGTAATTTAGAAAAAGTTCAGAAAAAGTTTAATATTCTTAGTTTAACTCTCATATTGATTAGTATTAATACTCTAATGATATATCTCACTCACGCTCTACTGAACATCAGTGGCTCTTTTAAAAAATTATCTGATAAAATTCAAAATTCTAAGTTAAATAATACTTAATTCTAAATTCTTTCTTTACTCGAAGATGAATAAAGTTCAAGTTGAGAGGTATGATAAGTCATATATTTTTATATTTATTGAAAATATTTTTTATAATTTATGATGCTAAAAAAATTAATTTTATAAATAAATTAGATTTTTTAATAAAAATAAATAATTTTAAAAAATATATATATAATTAAAGCATATTTATGAAAAATAGATGTTAATCTAATTGAGTAATTTAGGTATCAAAATAATAAAATATTATTGAGCAATTTAATAATTTTTTTTTAATTTTTTAGGTATAAAATTGGAACAAAAATCAAGCAAAAATATCTTAAAAAAAATTTTTATAGCCTTCGATGCATAGTGGACCGGTCGCTCGATCCACGAATTCAATGGTGCGGTCCACAAAAATAGTTCATGGTGTTTGGCATGGTTCACTGGCGGGCAGAAAAAATTCACACAATCCAATGGCTGATATCGCTTTGAATATGCGATTGGATGGCTGATATCATGCATTCCATATCTAGTGGTGGTGGTCCACTACAAACATGCGATCCGATGGTTCAAATTGATTTTGAATGAGATCCAACAATTGTTGTCGATTGTCGGCTAAAAACTAACCAGAAAAAGGAAATCTAGTGTGCCATCTGACAGTCCAAATCGATTCTGAACAAGATCCAATGGTTGCCGTCAATTATCGACTGAAAACTAAGCAAAGAAGAAAATCTAATGCACGATCCGATGGCCGAAATTCAATCTGGAGTACGATCTGATGGCTAATAGCATTTTTGACTGAGAATAGGAGAGCTGAGCGTTGAACCATGGCCCAAATTCCATCCGATGCCTGATCAGATGGCTGTGGTGGATCTTGACCATAATAAGGACTTAAATGCTGTGTTTTGGGTTGATCTGGGTGGTCCAAATGTAATCCAATGGTTAGAATTAAATACTACGGATATAATATAATTTTTAAGGATTTTAGGACTCCTTTTGCTATCAGAAAAAAGTTAAAAAATTCATCCATAAATAGAGGATCCAAAAATGAGAGAGGAGAGCAAAAAAAATTAGTAGAAAAATAAAAAAAAATTAGAAAAAAATTAAAAAAGTTTAAAGATCCAAGGGAAAGAAGAAGAGCAGTCAGTTTGCTCTATGGAGTATGAATAAAGAAGGAGAGATCATCAACCATCTTTCTGACGAGGTTGTGTCGATCAACTTTAGATCCTTATTCTAGTTTTATTTTATTTTATTATACTTTTTAAATTTTTTATAATTAAATTTCAATTCTAATTAATATAAAATTTATTTTCTTGCACTTTAAATTTTTGTCTTTTATTTTTTCCATAAGTAGATGCTAGAATATAGTTAGTAGATCTTAGTACCAATTTATTTTATATACTTTAAATTTTTATTATTTATTTTTATTATAAGTAGAAGCTAGGATCTAAATAGTAGATCTTAGTACTAAATTTATTTTTTATACTTTTAATTTTTATTTTCTGACTTGAATTGCTTTCCTCAAAATTTTATTTTTTTAAATCAAAAATTTCAAATCAAAATACTGTCTTCTCTGTGGATTCGATCCGACTCGCTACTTTCTATGTATTTTTAATTTTTATTGAAGTCAAAATTAATTTGATTAGCACGACGTCCTAACAACAACATCACGACCCTATCAGCGCCCCATATGGGATATGATCTCAATCCAAAGGGCTTTAGGCATGGGATTATGTGAGAAAATAAAGAAAAAAATTTGAAAAAAAAAGATAAAGAAAAAAAGAGGAAAATTAGAAAGAAAATCAAGAGGAAAATGGAAAGTAATTGTTGCTAGTCCTAAGGTTCAGATTGTTCAAGTGTTGAACATCTAAATCTGATTTGGGTAGCAAGTTCTTGTAAGGAATGGTTCCGAGTGTGGTCCTTATGGAGGTTTCGAAGGCATATAGATGGTGGTGTAACTCATTCTTGAGAAGGATGATCAGCAATAGACTTACTAAGATGGCTGTAACACTACGTTAATTTGGGAAGGACCTTGATCTGTCTTGTGTGGATCACCATTGAAGGGCTTCTACTTTGGAGCTTTGTGGAGATCACTCTATTACCAGATCTTCATCTTCATATTTGGTATATGACTTCAGATCCCTCGTTAACATGCATGCTTAAATTATTGGATTGTAATCATCAAGGAGTTCCTAGGATTTTATGTTCCGATAGTCCTATTTAATTATTAAACTTATTTTCAATAGTTAAATGCATGTAAAAAATTTTGAAAATCATATTTCACTACATCACCAAAACCGAACAATATCCAGCTTATGCCATGCATTTAAAGATGGATAAGCTTAGACCCAAGTCCGATAGATGCTTGTTCGTGGGGTACCCAAATAAAACTAAAGGGTACTTTTACCTCGCTACAGAGCAAAAGGTGTTTGTCAGTAGCAGTGCAATCTTTTTGAAAAAGAAGTTCCTTAGTGCAAGAGCTAATGCCTGTAAAATTGAACTTGATGAAGTTCAAAAAGTAGAAGGACTGACACACACAGAATTGGATTTGATTGGAGAATCGAATCTGGAGCTAGTAGAGGCACCATTAAGGAGATCCGATAGAGTACCATATCAGTCAAACAGATACTATGATTTCTTAATTCAGGACAGTAATCCTATCAAACTTGATGAGAATGATGAGGATTCGATCATCTATATGGAAAACATGCAAAGGTCCGACTCCCAAAAATGACTTGTGGCCATGAAGTCCGAGATAGAGTCTATGGAGATCAATGGTGTATGGACACTAGTTGATCCATCTGAAAGGATAAAACTCATAGGGTGTGAATAGATTTTTGAGAGAAAAAGAGGAGCGAATGGGAAGGTAGTGACCTATAGAGTCTATTTAGTCGTCAAGGGTTATCGTCAGTGTTATGGTATTGACTATGACGAGATGTTCTCTCCTATGGCAAGGCTCAAGTCCATCTGAATTATGCTTTCTATCACTACACACTTAGATTATGAGATCTGACAAATGGATGTCAAAACCACTTTCCTCAATAAGGAGCTAGAAGAAGAGGTGTATATGATACAATCTGAAGGGTTCACATCCATAGAAGAGTCGAAAGTGTGCAAGCTGAATAGGTCTTTTTATGGACTTAAGCTGGCGTCTAGGAGTTGGAACATATATTTTGATAAGATGATCAAAATATATGGCTTTATTAGGAATGGAGAAGAGCCTTGTGTCTACAAGTGGGCTACCGATTTTATAGTCATCTTCTTTGTATTGTATGTGGATGACGTACTATTACTAAAAAATGACATCCCGACTTTACAAAGTGTGAAGCTATGGTTATCATCACAGTTTTCTATGAAGGACTTGAGAGAAGCATTCTACATTTTATAGATGAAGATCTATAGGGATAGATCTAGAAAGTTGCTTGGATTGTCCCAATCCACGTACATCGATACTATGTTGAAGCAGTTCAACATGGATAATTCTAAGAGAGGCTATCTTCTGATAGGCCCTGAAATTACTCTCTTCAAGAAAGATTGTCCAACAACTCCTAAGGAGAGAGAGCGTATGAGTAGAATACCATATATTTTGACAGTGGGATCTATCATGTACGCTATAACGTGTACGAGATTGGATGTCCTATTCACTAGGGGTAGTGAGTAGGTACCAGTCTGATCCGGATGAGAAGCAATGAAAGATTGCGAAGGTAATTTTTAAGTACTTAAGAAATACTAAAGACCAATGGCTTATCTATAGAGACACTGATCTGAAACTTTTGAGATATACTGATTTTAATTTTCAATCAAATTGTGATGACAGTAGAAGCATGTCAGGCTATATATTTACCTTGAATGGAGGAACTGTTTACTAAAAGAGTTTCAAGCAACATACTATGGCTGATTGTGTATGCAAAGTAGAATATAATGCTATTCTGTACCGCTATCACTTGGTATGAGAGATCGTGAATCAAGGTGACATCGAACTTCAAAAAATCGATGCAAAGGAAAACCCAGCCGACCCCTTTACTAAAGGTCTCGAGATCAAAGAGTTCGATGACTCCAAATAGAAGATGGGTATAAGATACTGCCCTGATTGGCTTTAGTCCAAGTGGGAGTTATTGAAAATTATGTCCTAAAATCAATCATATGATGATTGAGTTCCTCTTTGTATATGAGTTATTGACTCATGAATAAAAGTTATTTTGGTATTTTTTTCATCACAAAGTTATATCTTCCTTATAGAACTCTTGTGTTGTGATGATGTCCTTAGAACTATGTTAGTGAATGATAAAGAGAGGATTTATCTTATAGTTCTTAAACATGTTCGTGACCAAATGATACATCATTACAGGATGATGACGTTTATCGAGTGGAGGTCGTTATGTGCCATATGGGTTGGTTGTCCTCTTAACCAAAGAGTGTGGTGACATTGGTATGGCATACAAGTGAGATATAGGAGTATATCATCACTGAATAAGTGACTCACCTGCTGAGTATTCTACTGTCAAGAGCTGCTCGCGAAGCATATGGATATAAGTATTCCTCAGATCTGAGATTAGCATAGTGACTTATAAATAACTCATTGTGCTTTGGTGCCAGACTATCTGAATTTCTAATACTGTAACGAAAGACTACTGAGTACAATCAAGTATTTACGAAGTCGGTGTATAGATCAAGATGGGATTGACCCCTTTAGATTATTGGAGCTGATGTCTTATTGTATTTCAATTTAGTAAAGCCTTGGCTAGGGTAATTATTAGATGGATTTGAAAGATTGAAGTACAATATCAATGAAGCGATCTCAATTGATAGTTAACCTGAGACCATCCTAGAGCATTCAAGGTCAAAGGGATGAATTATGCAGTAACCCTATACATAGATTCTGAAATATTTTTTTATGATAATTCAATCTATTTGGACATCAGGAATCATTGGTAGATGGTATCTCGATTAGTACAGAAATCGATTCCTATACTATTAGTTTAGTGTTTGAACCTATAGAGTCATGCACATAAGTCAGAAATCGTAAAAAAGTATTAGTCTATGTTTATGTGTCCAATATGGAAGTACTTGATTTGATTGAATATATAAGCTAACTTGATTAAAAATTAAGTTATGGGTCAAATGACATTGAAGAGTTGACTATGTCTAGCTAGCACTACACATGAGATTCAGGTTCAATCTCGGAGATGAATACTTTCTGATCTATGATCCATAGAGTCTATGAGAGATTGAATTTAAGTACTAATTAATTTTAGAATAGATTTAAATTAATTAGACTTAATTGGATTCAAAATTTTAAGTTAGACTTGGTATAAAAATATTAAAAATTATGTCCCAAAGCCAATCGTCAGTCTGTTGATGGTTGAGCTTATTATTGTAATTGTATATAAATTATTGAATTAATAAATATTATTTAATTTTTTCATCACTGTGTACATCTTATTTTGAACTCCTGTTATGTGATGAAGTCTTTAAGACTATTTGATTCAATATAGGAGGATATATTATTTAGTCTTGAAATCTTAAGTTCACGACCAAATGATATACTATTATTAAGATGATAGTTATATCAAGTATAGGTTGTTGTGTGCCATATACATTAATTATCCTCTTAATCAAAGAGTGTGAAGATACTGACATAGTATACAAGTGAGATGTAGGAGTACATCTCACTGAATGTGACCAACTGCTGAGCACTCTGCTGTCAAGAATAGCTCATGAAAGATATGGGTAAAAGTGTCCCTCTGACTTGAGATCACCATAGTGGCTTGCAAAAAATTCATCATGCTTTGGTGTTAGACTATCTGAATTTTTAATTCAATGATGAAAGATTTTTGGGCACAGTCAAGTACTTAAGAAGTCGGTGTGTGAGTCAAGATGGAATTGATCCCTTCGAATTAGTAGAAGTTAGTATATTAGTGTGTTTCAATTCAGTAAAACCTCAACAGAGGTAATCCATATGATGAATTTTAAAAATTAAAATATAATGTGGATGACCATATCAAGGTTGACAGTTAAATCCTAGGTCACCTTGAGTATTTGGGTCAAAAAGATGAATTATACGATAACTATATGCCAATAGGTTCTTGAATGATGCTTCATAATCTTTCGACCTATCCGAACATCGGGTATCATTGCTTGATGATCATTTTGATTGGTATAAGAAGATTATTTTCATACTACCAGCTTTGGTTCGAACTTATGGGGTCACACTCAAAAGAAATTTTTGACTGATCATATGGCTAATCGATGATTAAGAATCATTCTAGGGTAAAACAGTCAATTCGATTGATGATTAATCCTGTACAAAAATTATAATAAATTAATTCACTAATTACTGATGAATTATAAAATAATTGATTAGTAATTAGATTACTAATTAGCTTAATTTGATTGAGATGACCCAATCATTACGGGTGTTCGATTCCTGATTTGATCAGAACTTGAGCTTGATCAATTTTTAATTTGATTAAGATTTAGTTGAAACTATTTACTACCTAATTAGATTAGGTTTAGTGATCTAATTGGGTCTAACCTAATTTGATTGGGTTAAAAATCTAATTGGATGAGAAAATAATTCGAATTCAAATCTCTTGCGCCTCCTTTCTCTACGCCCTCTTATTCTTCATGCGAGAAAAATTTTTTATATAATTTTTCTCATACCCAAAAGTTTTTCTATATCTACATCTAATTTTTTTTAAATTAGAAATTGGTTGGTTTAAATTTGAGTTCAAATGGGTTTGAATTTGATAGAAAATCTAGAGTCCAAATTGAGTTGGACTCTTCTCTTCATGCCATCACCTTTCTCCATGCATAAAGTATTTTTGTATGAGATTTTTTATACTAATTTAATCTTGGTTGACCCCTCTCTGAGTTTATAAGATAAGGATAAAGTTTGGTTTAAAATTTAATTCAAATTTGATTTGAATTGGTAATAAGGATCAACCAACATTTAAAATTGAACAAAAACTACCTCTTCCTTATCCTTATCTTTCATGGGATGCCACCCTTAAAAAGGGATCAATTTTGTGTGAGATGAGAAGTAATTTTTGGTATGAGAAGCTTGAGAGTTTGGGCATGAAAAGTTGAGAGTGGGTTGGGCTTTCGTGCATAAGAAACAGGGGAAGTATTCTTCCTCTCGGGCGTGAGGTGTAGGGTCTAGGGTTTCAACTCTAGATTTTGTGAGAAGAAAAATACAAGAGTGAGTTTTATTTAATCTGCCACATGACTATCTTATTCTAAAGCTTCATCTTCTGATTTGAAAGAGTTTGGGAGATCCAAATAAAAAAGCTTGGATCAGCCATCTAGAGCCTTCGACACGAGCTAGAACTCCTACGAAGAAAGATCTGATCAAAGCTTCGAGTGGATGATCTGTAGAGGTCGGATGACCTGTGTGACTGCTCGGCATCAGTGAGAGCTTCATACCATACCTACCAATAATGGAGATCATCAACCCATAAAAATGTGATGAGTTCTGAACTCAACCGATATGATCTAAAGATTAGATCAGATTCAGGGCATCGATGTGATTGATGTAGTTTTTTATTTTGTATCAGATTTATATATAAATTTTTTATATCATAGATCCTTAATTAATAGTTTAGATTTGATATAAGATATATTTAAAAGATAAAAATATTTAATCTTTTATTTTTCACTGTAAAATATTAAAAATACATATTTTGAACTATCCATTTTTCCTTCAATTAGTATCAGAGTGCGGTTTCTTATGACATGAATTTTTTTGCATATAACTTGATATTACATGTATTTAGATCTATAATTTAATTTAGATTAGATCTGATATATAATATTTAGATCTAAAATTAATTATAGATCTGATCGCATAAACTGATTTAAGGTTATCTTGCTGTAAGATTTATCCCTTACAGTGCAAAGGTTATCCTAGTTTGTACTAATCTTTATAAAATTTAATTTTAATTATTTAGATTAGATCTAAATAATTAATTTAAAATCTAAGTAGTATAGTAATCTGATTGGATAGATCCTTATAGCTATCTGATCATAGGAGAAATTAAGATTTCGCAACTCTATTTACCCATTCGATGGGATTTCTATGGTGTGTAGGGATACTATGCGGTCTTTTCCATGATGATGAGCAAAAAAAAAAATTTTGAAACTTTATTTTAGATCTAAAATAATATATATTAGATCTAAAATTAGTATTTTGATCATTAGATGATTGATTATATTTTTTTTTATAAAATTGAAAACTATTTTCAAACACCGAATCTGTACCCATGTTAGTCCAAAATTTAATTGAGAATTAAGTGATCTAGATTTGAGAATCAAAGATTTAAGATATTAATTTCATAATTTATGGGTTAATGGGTTAGCTCAAGTCAAGTCTATTTAACTTGGTTAGACCTAGAGTTAGAAATCATTGATAATAGATCATATTAGTAATTAATCAAATCTAATTAAAAGTTAATTCTGATTGGATCAATTTCTTCTCTTAATCAATTTCAATAGTTGTAGTTGGTCAAGTCCATATCTTTGATTAGATCAATATGAACTTTGATCGTAGCTCCATGGTCGAATCCAAGTCTATAAGTTGATCAAATTGAAAATGATTAACCAGTTGGTATCTAAGGTAAGTATGGCAGCTTTGATTGGTGGTCATTAATTGGGTGCTATTTGTATAGATTGAATCTATGTTGAGTTAATGGCATATCCCTCCCACCGATCTTATTTACCTGGCCAACATGGTGAATCATATTTTAATTTGATCACTTAATGATTGAGATTGACCCATGCTAACTAAAAAATTAGTATGACTGATTTAGGTGCCCCTAGTTCAACTTATCTAGAGTCCTCTTTATGACTTGGTGAAGTTAGTGGGAGGATTAATGACTGGTTGGCTGGACTAGCTTATGCATGATCTTCTTTAATCTGACTTGGTGAAGTCAGTGGGAGGATTAAGATTAACTGGTCAAGTCTTTTTTCATCCCTCAATTTAAGTAATTAAATCCTCCAAAATTGTTAGGTCCCTAAAATAAAATAGTTATGGTGATAACTAGATCATTGCCTCCTATTAAGTTGGGTGATAATGGGTCAACAGTTTAGATGATCATTGAAGGTGCCACACATTTGATGCTCATCTGACTATCAAAATTATCATTCATAATATGTTGATTTAGTTGTATCTTTCTAATGATGGTCAGGTTGGCCGAGCCACACTCGGACTTGATCACTCGTTTGTTAGATGCACTAAATTCTGGTATGTTAATGGTTGGATCTAACTAGAACTTTCAGTGGAGATGCCACACGTGTGCTAAAGTGGTGTCTGGGGTAAAATTAAATGTTAGAAATTATTTGGTGAAATAATTGGTTAAGAACCTATCCGTGGGTGCACAGAGGTTGGTCAAGCCACACTTGGGCCCATGTGCAGTCCATATGGATTCTAATACCCACTAAGAAATTAGTGTAATTTCTTGAATTAAAGGTAGAGGCTATCAATTCGAATAAAATAGTAGCAGAATCTTTAGACTAAAATCTATGTCTTTAAGCTTAATCAGTTCATATACTAATTAGATTTTGGTTTCTTTTTGCAGTTATGGCCACCACCTTGTCACTCCAATCACTATTAGATAGTGATAAATTGATGAGAATAAATTTTGATAGCTGGTATCGAAAGCTCAAAATAGTCTTGGAGCACGAACGAATCTTATATGTATTGACAGATCCGACACCCAAGGAGCCAGCTCTGAATGCACGAGCACGGTCAGAGATACTTATCAGAAATGGCTCAACGATCGAACTACGGTCCATTGTATTATGCTGACGGTAATGAATGATGAGTTTAGCCATCATTTCGAGAATGCTCAGTCACAGGACATATTACAAATGTTGAACGAGTCTTTTGGCACACCCGACGATGTTGAGAGGTACAAGACTAGTTGTGCCATCTTGAACGCTTGAATGAGGAAAGGAGTATCAGTCACCGATCTTGTATTATACATGATCGAGATGATAGAGCGCTTAGCCAAGCTCGACTTTCCCTTGCATGAGTAGCTAGAAAAAGATGCGATTCCAAACTCTCTACTCAAGTCCTACCTCTCTTTCCTTACTCATTTTTGAATGATAAAGCCTGCGGTCAACTACCATGATTTGCTGGGGTTGCTGCAGAACTTTGAGAAGGATCACCAGCTCTATAAAGAATTAGTGAATATAGTGGGAGGGTCTTTTTCTGAATGTTGACCCTTTAAGAAAGGGAAGAAGAACAAGAAGAACAAGAAAAGGGTGCAAAGTATCGGGGCACCCAATCCAGTCAAACCAAGAAATCCAAGTTTGATCAGAGTTAGGTGGAATGCTTCTACTGCAAGAAGCAGAGGCACTGGAAGAGAAATTATCCTCAATACATTGCCTCCTTGGATCCAAATAGATCAAGAAAGAAGTAAGTTATTGCTGCACAAGATAATTATATGATAACATCTTATAATTTCTCAATTTATGATCCTAGTACTTGGGTATTAGATACCAAAATTTTTTTTAATATTTAAAATTTGTTGCAGGTTCTGCAGGTCAGTAGGAGATTTGGGGAAGGTAAAGATTCCTCAATGTTGGAGATGGAAGACTAGTTTCAGTTCTTGCTTTAGAAATTATTAAGCTTGTATTCAAGTCAAATATAATTGTTCTTAGTGAATGTCACTTTTGTCCTTTATTTTTATTGAACATTATTTTTGTAGGCCTTTTGGCTATGTACGGTTATGAAATTTTAATAAAAAAAATAATTTTAATATCATTATGAATGGTGTTAAAGTGATGAATGGACAGTTGAACAATGGTTTTTACATATTGTCACAACCTGTTAGTGTAATGTACACATCAAGCAAATGTCCTAGAATTAGTGCGGTCTTCGATATCTACCTTTGGTACTGTAGGTTAGGTCATGTTAACAAGAATAGAATAAATAAGTTGACACAAAAGAGAATCCTCAAAGTCAGTGATTATGAATCACTTCCAACCTGTGAGTCCTGTCTTCTTGAAAAAATGATCAAGTCACCTTTTACTGAAAAAGGTGAGCGAGCCAGTGAAGTTCTAGGTCTGATACATACTGATATATGTGGACCGATGAACACCAATGTCAAAAGTAGATATTATTATTTTATTATATTTACAGATGATCTATCGAGGTATGGGCATATCTACTTAATGACACATAAGTCAGAATCATTTGAAATGTTCAAATGATTCCATAATGAAGTAGAAAAATAAATTGAAAAGAGTATTAAAACTCTTCAATCTGATCGAAGAGGAGAATACCTCTCCAGTGAGTTTCTGACATACTTAGAAGAGAATGAGATTCTCTCACAATGGACCCCTCCTACAACACCACAGCATAATGACATATTGAAAAGGAGGAATCGAACTCTGTTAGATATAGTTCGATCTATGATGGGCTTTGCAAGTCTGTAGATCTCCTTTTGGGGATATACACTCAAGTTAGCTTGTTATCTTTTAAATAAAGTTTTGAGTAAGTCTGTAAGTAAAATACCACATGAGATGTGGACAGGAAGTAAGCCAACACTCTCTCACCTTAAGATTTGAAGATGTCTGACTTATGTCAAACATTTGAAAACTGACAAGCTTGGACCTAGGTCTGACAAGTGTCTATTTGTAGGATACCCCAAAGAGACCAAGAGATATTACTTCTACTTTGCTGATGAATAGAAGGTGTTCGTCGGTAATAGGACAGTCTTTCTAGAAAAGAAGTTCCTTAGGAAAGGAACTAATACCTCAAAGATTGAACTTGATGAAGTTCAATCGGTAGAAGAGCCGACACAATCTAGTAAACCCATAGAGTTGGACTTGATTAGATCAAATCCAAAATCTATTGTAGAAACATCTTTAAAGAGATGTGGTAGAGTACCATGTCAACCGGATAGATACTATGATTTCTTGGTTTGGGATGGTGATCCAGTTGAACTCGATGAAAACAATGAAGATCCGATCACCTATATAGATGCGATTTAGAGGTTTGACTCCAATATGTGGTTGGAAGCCATAAAATTCAAAATAAAGTTCATAAAAGTCAACAATGTATGGATATTGGTTGACTCACCTGAAGGAGTAAATATTGGGTTTCGGTGATGCAGCAAAAAATAGATTTTAAAATTTTTACATGCATTCAATAATTGAAAATAAAGTTTAACAATTAAACTAGAGTATCAGAACTCAAAAGCCTAGGAACCCCTTGATGATTACAATCAAACGATCAAAAATATATATATCAAGAAGAGATCAGTAGTCATATACCAATGAGAAGACCATGATCTGATAATTTTGAGACCTCCACGAGACTCTAAAGTAGAGCCCTCCAACGGTGATCCACACAAGACTGATTAGGGTCCTTCCCAATTCGTCATGGTGCTGCAGCCTTCTTCGCAAGCTCGCTGCTGACCGTCCTTCATAAGAACTGGTTGCACCATTATTTGTATGCCTTTATGACCTCCACTATGATCTCTTTAGAAACTCTTTTCCAAAAGATCTCACCATACATAAATTAGATTTTATGTTCAACACATGAATAATTTGATTTTTGGACAAGCATCTCATGCTTTCCATTTTCTCTCTTGCCTTCCTTTCCATTTTTCTTTCCCTTATCCTTTTCTTTTTCACTTCAGATTTTTCTTGACTTATCCTCATCTAATCTCATGCATAATTTCATTTTTGGATGAATTTTATGCCATATGAGATGCCATTTATATAAGGAATGAAGGGGCATCTCATAAGTCACCAAGGGGTGCCAACTCTTGGCGTCCCATCTTCCTTACACGGTATCCATTAAATTTTTTTCATGGAATTCAAAGGGATGGCATGAAAATAGAAGAGATTAACTAGTAGAAGAACTCTTCCTCTACCTGGAAAAATTATAATGTCAACTCTTGGCACGTGGAAAAGGAATTAGCGTGAGATATCAAGAGTCCTTAATAATTTAGATTCTTTCATAAACTCAATGCATATATGAAAGCCTATCCAATTTAATTGGCATTCAAACTCCTTGCTAGAGAAGGACTCTTCCTTCTCTTCTATGCCGATAATCCCAAGAGGCATCTCATATCATGAGGAATTAAGAAATGCATGAAGAATTAAAGGAAAGAATTAAGAGTTTGTTATGAAATGGACTCTTCCATTTCATCGCATAAAAATGTGGGCGTCCCTTATCTAATTTGGCATGGAGTTCCTTCCTAGAGAAGGACTCCTTTTTCTCTTCCATGCCCCATATCCCAAGGCACCATCTGATGGCACACAAGAAATAAGGGATGTGTGGATGTAAGGAAATTAAGATAAGTAAAGGAGAAGGACTCCTCTCCTTAACTTCCAAAAAATAAATATGATGCCACAAATAAATTGGCATGTGGTTTATGTCATGGAGGTAATGGATTCACATGGAACTCTTCCATAAAATATAGATAAATCAACTAATAAATAGATGGTTCAAACCCAAGCACATTAGGTCAAGGCAACAAGCAAAAGGTTAGCACAAACACATTTGCACTGAACCCAATTTAGAACTTGGACTAATTCATGTGCCAGTAATTCAATTAACCCATTGAATTTATAATAAATACAAATAGATTGGATCAAGATCAAATTTTTATTGTGTGTGACCCATTGGGTTCCAAATCTAGCCAGCAGTGGACCAAGACTCTCGACATAATTCTAAACTAATTGGATTAGATCAGCTCAAGAGTCCCAATCAACTAGGACTCTTCCTAATTGATTTTTGAATTAAACTCTTTTAATTCTGATGAGTCCACAAATCAAGATTGACATCCAGCAATGTGTCATGACTATCTGAAAGATTTAAAATTTGATAAAAATGCTAAAATTATCCTTCCATGGTGAGTTACCGTGCAATTCAATCCTTCGATCACATAACATCCCAAAAAGGCCATGGATATGAAAATATATCAAACTCAAATACCTATCTGTATGTATCTCAATCTGATGATGATGACTCGATTGATGAATCAGTAAAATTTTTTTTCTACTATTCATCCCTACTCTGGCCAAAGACTCTCAGAGTCATCATTCTATGAGATCACATAGGATATTCTCTCCTCCTACAAGGAGTGTTCGATTTTTTATTGACCACTCACAACCTCCATGCATACTTTGCCATATCCAGAATATCCCACACATATCTTAAAGTAGTGTGCTAGGGAATAAACCAAAGTAAGGGTCCATATACATAAGGTACCATGATGATTTCAGGTCAAAAGATAACATGCACCACTCCCGCTGAAAAACCATCTGTTGACATGCTGTAAGACTCCATCATATGTTCTTCCTACAGGTTAGTTCAATGAACTCATTTTCTAATGAGCACCAACATTCTTGTATTAGTGTCATCACACAAGTGATTGTGAGATGAACTACCCTCTCCATTGAGCATACATAGGATGTACCAGTCTTACTAGTATCATCGATCTCAGACTCGATGATCAAATTATTGAAAATATTTTAGATTGAGGCTATCATGATTTTAGATCTCACTAGCATGATCTCATCATGGCCCTAAAATCATTGTTCTAATCTATAGGGTTTATCATAATCATAAAAATATGATACAACAAATGATAAAATATAATACCTCATAAATAAAAAATAACTAATTCATGCAAATGAGTAGGAAAAAAATATAAAAAAATTCCTTTACATCTCTATGCGATTGGCTTGTAGGGCATTATTCTTTCAATCTCCCACTTGCACTAAAGCCAATCGTCTCTGTACCTGATGCCTATACAATCAGGATGGCGATTACACTGTTGCTGTGTAAGGCTTAGTGAACTGGTCCATTATAATGTTCTGAATACTAACTCATTTTATGATCATATCATGAATGAGGTGAAAGTGCCTAGGATGTGCATGTTGGATTTTATGGTTTCATGCACGCATGTTTTACAAAATAAGTATGCAGCAAAATTTAAAAAACTTTTAAATTAAATCTAATTTAATCTAAGCATGCATAAAATCAAATCTTCAAATCATAACAGGATCATCATATATGAGATAAGATTCAGATACAGAAATCAAATAGAAAAAAATAAATATAAAATATATCTAGATATGGATGAATCTTCAATGCAAACAGATGATCATGGATATCTTCCGAAGGTTCTTTGTAGCTACACAAGCATCTGGTCTCTATGGGTATCCACATGAGATTCTAATCTGATCATAAGCCTTTTTATCTCATCGGGGTGCTAGCTCCCTCATAAAGATCATATTTTGATGGTTGAAAATCTTTTTTTCTCTCAAGATACTCTTGGAGCATAAGAAGATGTACGAGGATCTTGATCTCTACATTGGACATCATGAGAAGAACATTTCTTCTCTTTTTTTTCTAAAATCTATATACCAAATCTCTATAATAGAGATGTAAAAATTTTGTCCAACTTTTGGATAAGAAGAAAAGGAGACATCCATGTCTAAACATGGACAAGAGGAAGAGATGATGATGTCCTAATAACCAACTATTAGTTGTTGCAAGAAAGAAGGGATCAAAACCGTAACTAACCTCATGCTAAGAACCTATTCACCACCCCCTTTTTTTTCATGTTTTTTCTCCATGCACAAGAGCACCCAGGGACATTAAAACCCGGTGATAATCTTATCTTACACATCCCATATAGTTTGGGTAGGAGATAGAGTCCAAGATGCCATGGACTCTTCCTAAGTTTATGCCGCCCACCCAAATCCTATTACAACCAGGTTTTACATGGTAAATAAGGGAGGAAATCCCTTCTTTCTTACATGCACAAAAGGGGAGAAAAGGTGGCATTAAACTGGTTTGGGTGTGGGTTGATTTGGTGCACAAATCAAGTTGGCATGGGACTTCTTTTTGGTGCATGGAATCAAGGAATTTCATGATCATAGGACTCTTGTTTAAATTACTGTCTTAAATCTAATTAAAATACCAATTAATCCTAATCATATTAAGACCAGATTAGACTCAAATAAATAAAAATCTAAATTGATTTGGACTCAATTAATTTAGATTAGATATCTTCTAATTGGAGGAGGAGTCCTAGTCCAATTGGACTCTTTCTTGATGCTTGAGTCAAATTCAATTTCTAATTTTAATCCAATTAAAATTTGGTACACCCAAAAAAATAAGAATTTTTAGTCCAATTAAAAATTTAAATTGTGGGGAAAATTCAGTGCAGGGGTAAAATGATAATTTTAAAACTTTTTCAAAATCATTATTTTTACAGCAAAAATTATTATCTAATCTAATTAATTAATAAAATTTACCCTACACTAGGATCTAAATATGATATATAGCATGCATGTATTTAAATTTAAAATTCAAATTTGAACAGTAAACACTTTACTGTAATGTGTTCAGAACACAATACCTTTGTGCGGGTAGTAGATCGTCGTAATCTGATCACCGTCGGAAGAGTCTGATCATCACGATGTAGCCACACAGTGTGTCTGGCCTCTGTAGATCATCTACATGAAGCTCCCGATCTGATCGACTCCTCACGAGTGCTAGCTCATTGTAGAGCCCTTTCGACGGCTGATGCTGATCGAACTCCTTCGATCGATGTTTGTCAATTCTTTGGATACTCTGGATCATCAGCAAACATGATTAAGAGGATGTTGAAGATCCTCTGAAATTTGGTGGGCTCACGACACTCGTAGCGTACCTTCTCACTTTCCAAACTCCAGGCTGAAACCCTAAAGAACTCACTGAAACCCTGCACACATTTTTTCTTTCTTTTCTTTCTTTTTCTCTCGGAAGGATATAGACCTTCACCTTGCACACAAAGATTCTTCACGCCCAGATTTTCTCTCCAAAAATTTTTTTCTTTTTACACGCCCCACTCTTCTCCTCCTTTTAAAACAACAACCAAGGTCTTATCCACATGAGAGATAAAGATGAGTAATTGCACATTTGAATTCAAATCAAATTTTGAATTCAAATGGAAACCAATTTATCCCTATCCACTAAGGGCGTGAGAAGAGGAGGGCGTGGCTTAATTTGTGCGTGAGTGATTTCATGAGAAACATTTTTTCGTGTAATAAATGGGGCACTAAAAGAGGATAAGGTCAAGGCACTAAGATTGGTTGCTCATTCAAATTCAAACTTTGTTTTTAATTTGAATGGCCAACCAATTATCCTTGTCCACTCATTTGGTGTATTAAAGTAGGACGTGAGGAGGGCTTTGCATGAGGAAAAATTCATGAGAACTTCCTTCTCATGAATTCAAATGGGCGCAGTGGAAGTGAGGTGGCATAGAGAGAATGGGTCAAGGTGGTTTCATTATTTAAACCAACCTAATTGAACCAAATAAGTTAGACCCAATTAGACTAATTTAAATCTAACTTAATTAGACTTAATTAGGCTCAATAAAATCTTAATCAAATCAGGAATTGATTAAGCCCAACCCCTGATCAAATCAGGGATCAAACCATCTCGACGATTAGGTCAACTCTTAACCTAATCGAATCAAACCCAACTGAATCCAATTCAATTGGACTTGATCTAAAAATAATTACTCAATCAAATTGAGTTAATTAGAGATCAAATCACTAATTAAACCTCTCATAAAAATTGAGTCCAAATTCAATGGGTAATCGGGCATCAGAATTCATCAATATGTAATCCTGATCGAAGAGTCCCAACCCAGTGGGACTCTTGACCCCGGTACCCAAAATGTGTGGGACTCATGATTAGAGAATCTTGATTCTCGATCACAGAGTCCCAAACATGTAGGACTCATAGTCCACGAGCATTAGGACTCTTCATCAGCCATCAGATCAGATAGGAACCTCTAATGTGTGTGATCCCATAGGTTCGAACCTAAGCCGGTAGCACAGGAACCAATTCCTGTACTAATCGAAGTGACCATCTAGCAATGGTACCCGATGATCGGATAGGTCGAATGGTCACAATCGCAACACTCAGAACCTACATGAATATGGTTACTATATAATTCATCCTTTTGACCTCTGTGTTTAGGATGACACAGGGTTAAACTGTCAACCCTGATTAGATCATCCGAATCGTGTTCAACTCAAACAGTCCTGTGACTCCTCACAAAGACTATCCTGGTCAAGGTTTTGCTAAATTGAAATATGACTGTACACAATGTTGGAAATGTGTCCCAAAAAAGCCAATCGTCAAGCTGTTGACGGTTGAGCAACCAAGTATTGTAATCGATTTGTTAATAAATAAAATATATTTGGCATTTTCATCATAAGCTTTCATCTTCAAATGAACTCCGTTGTTATGATGAAGTCCTTAGGACTATTTAAATTTGATAAAGAGAGATTTATCGATTAGTCCTTAAAACAGTTCACGATCAAATGATAGGCTGTTAATAAGGACGACAGCTTCTATCGAGCATAGGTCGCTGTAGGCCAAATGATTTGGTTGTCCTCTTAACCAAAGAGTGTGGAGATACTAGTATAGCATACAGGTGAGATGTACTGGTACATCATCATTGAACACGACCAACTCCAGAGTATTCTGCTGTCAAGAATGTCTTTGATGGGATATAGGTATAAGTGTCCCTTAGACCTGAGATCGCCTCAGTGACTTGCAAGCAACTCACTGTGCTTTGGTACTGGACTAACTGAATTTTTAATTTAGAGATGGAAGGTTTCTGGGCACAGTCAAGTACTTGTGAAGTCAGAGTGTGATCAAGATGGGATTGACCACTCCAAGAGTTGGAGAAGAATGCGTTGCTGTATTTCAATTTAGCAAAACCTTGGCCAGGGTAATCCATCAGATGGATTTGATATTTTGAAATACAATGTGAACAACCTGATCAGAGTTGACAGTTGAACTCTGGGGTGTCCTATGATCATTTTGGTCAAGGAGATGAATTATATGAAAACTATATCTGCATGGATTCTAAGGATGTTGTTCTACATATTCGACCTATCCGGTCGTCGGGTATCATTGCTAGATGGTCACTTCGATTGGTACAAAAATTTATTTCTGTGCTACCGGCTTAGGTTCGGACCTATGAGGTCACACACATTAGAGTTCATGATCCGATCAGATGGTTGATCAATGATTAAGAATCGTTCTAGGGTTAAATGATCAATACGATTGACATTTAACCCACTGCAAGTATTGTAGGAGGATCGATTAGCAATTCGATTGCTCATTGGCTTAATTTGATTAAGCCAATGGGCTGAGATTAAATATAATTAAATATAATTTAATTAAATTTAATTTGGGCTTGATTCGATCAAGTCCAATTGGTTTATTGGATAAGCCAAGTGCAAGGAAAAACTAATCCTAGTTCAACTAGGACTTGGGTCAATCTAATTTCTAATTTGATTAAAAAATTAAATCAGATTTAAATCTAATTTAATCTAATTAAATTAGGTTCTTATTTAGATTAAAATCTATTTTAATTAGATTAATCTAATTTTTATTTGATTTGGTTTGAGAAACCAAATTAAAACAAGTCATAAGATAGAATCCTAGTAAGACTAGGATTCCACCTTGCACCACATAAGCCTTCCCCATGCCCTCTCTCTCATTCAATGCCAATCTCCTCTTATTTTGTGTGACAAAAGCCCTCTCCCAGGTCTCTCTCATGTTCACAAAAGGTTTCCTCTCTTCTTTCTTACATGGAAGGTGGTTTGGATCAAATCAAAGAGGAATAAGTTTGGATTTCGAATTCTATGAGATAGAATTTTAGAAATCCAAAACTCTTTCAATTTTGCACCAAATTTATCCAAATTTTTTTTTGAATTTTTATGGTTTTTAGGGTACATATTATGCATCCTTTGCTAGTAATCCATGCACGAAATTAAGGAGGAGGTGTTCAAGAGTTGGGCACCCCTTATCTTGCCATGTTTGGATAAGCCTTGACTAGGTATTTGACCTAGACAAGGACTCCATCATATCTCTCTGTATAAAATGAGTTTCTTTATAAAATTTTTGAAAAAGATAGAGATTTAAGAGACCTTTGAGCCATCCAAAAATTAGAGAGAAATACCTTTGGGTCGTGGAGATATAATAGACACAAGATAAGGTGTCTAGAGAGAGAAATGAGAAGAAGAAGAGGGTCTTCTTCTAGGGTTGTTTGTTTTCATATCTTTCCTCCCTCCATCTTGAGTTTCCTGAGAGCATCTCAGATTTGAAACTCCTCCTCCTACTTTTCATCTTTGGAAGAGTCCAAATCAAGAAGAAGGAGGCACCTGATCAACCATCAAAGAAGGATCAGCGCAGTACTAGCATACTGTGCTGATTTTCTGAAGCAGGACTTCTGATCGAGATTCGTGGGCTCGTGTGGATGACTCCTAGAGGCCGGACGTATGTGCAGCTTGCAACATCATCCTCAAGCCTGGATCAGCGAGGTTAGAACATCTAACTTGCAAGGTAATAGATCTGATCTATTGTTTAATACATACAATAGATGTAGTATAGAAACATGTTGATATGATCAACATGTAGTTCATGCTGTATATATATATTTTAATTTTTGATTTAATGCTATGTAATAATTATGTAATAAGATCTTATATCTAGAGATTCTTTAATTTTAAAAAATAAATTTTAATTTATTTTAGTCTTCCACTGGATGATCTTGAAAAAGTTTCAAGATCTAACCCTGAAACCCTAGATCTGTTCCTTCAATTGGTATCAGAGCCTAGGTTCTTTATTACATGATTATTTATACATGCTTAGATTATTTCTTAGATTAGATTAATTTATAATCTAATTATTAAATCTAAAATTAAAATTTTAGATCAATCACAAATTGCAAGGTTGTTCTGCTGTAAGGTTTACCCCTTACAGTGCAAAGGTTGTCCTAGTTTGTGTAGATCTATCTTTAATCATAAATTTGTTAGATATGATCTAGATTAAATTTATAAGTTATTAGATTTAAAAGGTATTTAAATCTAAAATAAAATCTTTTTGTTAATAATTTTTGTGCAAAGAAATTGTTTAAAGTTGAAATTGTTTCAATTACATGAACCTGTTTAGATTAGATCTAAAGTAGTTTCATGTTTATTTCACTTGTATCTTGATTATAAATCAAACATGCAATATGGTTGGTAGAATCATATTATAAAATTATTTTATAAATATGAAAATTATTTTTTTAAAAGTCGAACCCAACGCTCAGCCCAAAACTTAATTAAGAATTAAGAAGTTATTTGATTAGGTTCTAGGATTGTGAATTGAAGAACCTAAGACACAAACCATAACACATTGGGTTAATGGGTTAGTGAGAATTAGGTCCATTAATTGGGTTAGACCTATGGTTAGATTAAAGATGGACTTAATTAGAGAATTGACTAAATCTAATCAATTGTTGTCTTAGATTAGGTCAAGGATTCTCTAGATCAATTACAATAGTTGTAGTTGGTCAAGTCCATATCTTTAACGAGAACCAAATGGACTTGATTCTTGACTAAGCGGTCTAACACGAACTGTTAGGTTGATCTAATAGAAACTAATTAAACCAGTTGGTGTCTAAGGTAAACCAGACTGGTGGTTTTTAATTGGGAGCCCACTTACCTGACCATTTCTAATGGTGTCTAAGGCAAGCTTTGGCAGATCCTCCCACTGATCGAACTTACCTGGCCTCTTAGTAAAATTATGTTTTGATCGGATCACTTGACTATTCGAGCTGACCCATGTCAGCTAGGTAAATCAGTGTGACTGATTTAGGTGCTCCTAGATCAGCCCTTTTAATGGTCTCCCTTAAGCTGACTTGGTGAAGCCACTGGGAGGATCATGATAAGCTGGTACATCTGACCTCATCCTCTAAATTATTTAAATCCTCTAAAATTATTAGGTCCTTAAAATGATAAAGTTATGGAGATAACTGAGTCATAGCCTCCCATTAAGGTGTTTGATAATGAGTCCATTAACTCAATAATCATTGCAGACCCAAAGGCCTGGTGCTTGTTGACTAATGGAATTATCACTCATCATATGACGACTTGAAAGTGTCTCTCTAATGGTGGTTAGGTGAGCCAACCAAAGTTGGGCTTAATCATTCGTTGGTTAGATACACCAAGTATGATCATGTTAATGGTTGGACCTAACCAGATCCTTACAGTGGAGGCCAAAGCCTACTGATTAGATTTCTGGGGCAAAATTAAAATTACTAAAAATTATTTAGAGAAATAATTGGTTATGAACCTATCCTTAGATGTACATGGGTTGACCAACCAAAGTTGGACTTGTGTGCAGTCTATGTGGATTCTAGTACCCACTAAGAAATTAGGGTAATTCCTCGAATTGGAGGTAGAGGCTACCAATTCGAATAAAATAGTAGGAGAAACCTTTTGATTAAAGTCCAAATCTTTAGGTTTAATGAATCAATTACTAATTAGGTTATGGTTCTCTTTTGTGCAAATATGGCCACTTCCCTATCGCTCCGATCATTGTTGGACAATGATAAGTTAGTGGGACCCAACTTCGATAGCTGGTACCGAAAGTTGAAGATAGTCCTGGAGCATGAACGGATCCTATATGTGATAATGGATCCTGCACCTGAGGAGCCAGCTGCCAATGCACGTGGAACAATCAGAGACACTTACCAGAAGTGGCTCAGTGACCGAACCATGGTGCACTGTATCATGCTGGCTGCCATGAGCGATGAGTTCAGTCACAGATTCAAGACAGCTCAGCCAAAGGACATGCTTCAAGTGTTGGAGGATGCTTTTGGCACACCCAATGACATAGAGAGGCACAAGACTAGTTGTGCCATCTTCAACACCAAAATACGAGATGGTGCCTCTATCACTGATCATGTATTGTACATGATCAAGCTGATGGAACGATTGAGCAAGCTCGGCTTTCCATTGCATGAGCAGCTTGGGAAAGATGCAATACTGAACTCGCTGCCCAAGTCTTATCTCCCATTCCTCACTCATTATAGAATGACAAAGCCTGAAGAGAACTACCATCGGTTACTGGGGTTGCTTTAGAACTTTGAGAAGGATCACCAACTTCACAAGGAGTCGGTGAACTTAGTGGGAGGTTCGTCTTCTAGTTCTCAACCTTTTAAGAAAGGAAAGAAGAACAAGAAGAAGAAAGTGAAGAAGGTGCATGTTCAAGCTGGGACATCAGTGCAGAGCCAGACCAGAAAGATCAAGCCCGATAAGAGTCTATTCTACTGGAAAGCACCCTAGATTAGATAGTGTGTCAGATATCTACTTATGGCACTGTAGGCTAGGTCATATAAACAAGAACAGAATAAACAGGTTGACTCAAGAGGAAATCCTCGAAGTCAGTGATGATGAATCACTTCCAACCTGTGAGTCCTATCTTCTTGGTAAAATGACCAAGTCACCTTTTACTGGAAAAGGTGAGAGAGCTACTGAGCTCTTGGGCCTAGTACATACTGATGTATGCGGGCCCATGAGCACTAGTGCTAGAGGTGGATATTTCTACTTCATAACTTTCACGGATGACCTATCTCAATATGGATATGTCTATCTGATGAAACATAAGTCGGATTCATTTGAAATGTTCAAACGATTCCGAAGTGAAGTAGAAAAATAAACTGAGAAGAGTATTAAAACTCTTCGATCTGATCGAGGAGGAGAATACCTTTCTAGTGAGTTTCTCACATATCTAGGAGAGAATGGGATTCTCTCTCAATGGACTCCTCCAGGAACACCATTGCATAATGGTATGTCTGAATGGAGGAATCGGACTCTGTTAGACATGGTCCGATCCATGATGGGTTTTGCTAGCTTGTCGATATCCTTCTGGTGATATGCACTCGAATCGGCCTGTTATCTGTTAAATAGGGTTCCAAGTAAGTCTGTAATTAAGACTCCATATGAGATATGGATAGGACGTAAGCCAACACTTTCACACCTTAGGGTCTGGGGTGCCCGGCCTATGTCAAACGATTAGTCACAGACAAACTTGGACCTAGGTCTGATAAATGCTCATTCATAGGGTACCCCAAAGAGACAAAAGGATATTTTTTCTACCATGCTGATGAACAAAAGGTGTTCGTCAGCCTTAAGGCAATTTTTTTTAGAAAAAGAGTTCCTTGGTGAAGGAACCGTTGCCTCTAAGATTGAACTTGATGAAGTTCAATAGGTAGAAGGACCGACACCAATAGCTGAACCTAAATCGGATATGATTAGATCAGATCTGGAGCCCAATGTACCTGCACCATTAAGGTGATCCGGTAGAGTACCGTATCAGCCGGACAGATACTACGGTTTCTTGATCCGGGATGGTGATCCCATCGAACTTGATGAGAATAATGAGGATCCGATCACCTATATGGATCAATGCAGAGATCTGATTTCGAGAAATGGCTTGAAGCCATGAAATTCGAAATGGAGTCCATATAGGTCAATGATGTATAGACATTGGTTGACCCACCTGAAGGGGTTAAACCCATTGGGTATAAATGGATCTTCAAAAGGAAGAGGGGCGCAGACGGAAAGGTGGAGACCTATAAAGCCCGTCTGGTCACCAAGGGGTCTCGTCAACGTTATGGTATTGACTATGACAAGGCATTTTCCCCTGTGGCAATGCTCAAATCCATTCGGATAATGCTTGCAATAGCTGCCCATCTGGATTATGAGATCTAGCAGATGGATATAAAGACAACTTTTCTGAATGGAGAGCTGACCGAAGAGGTGTATATGATGCAATCTGAGGGGTTTACATCCACAGATGAGTCCAAAGTGTGCAAGCTTCAGAGATCTATTTATTGATTGAAGCAAGCTTCTCGGAGTTGGAACATACGTTTTGATAAGGTGATCAAAACGTATGGCTTCATTAAGAATGGAGAAGAGTCCTGCATCAATAAATGGGTAAATGGTCTAGTTGTGGTATTCCTTGTCTTATACGTGGATGACATTCTCTTAATCGAGAATGACATCCCCACACTATAGAGAATAAAAGTTTGGTTGTCATCACAGTTCTCCATGAAGGACTTGGGTGAAGCATCCTACATCCTAGGGATGAAAATCTATAGGGATAGATCTAAAAAGATGCTTGGGTTATCCCAGTCCATATACATAGACACTATGCTGAAGAGGTTCAGCATGGAGAATTTCAAGAAGGGCTATCTACCGATAGGCCATAGAATTTCTCTCTCTAAGAAGGATTGTCCGACAACTCCTGAAGAGAGAGAGCGTATGAGTAGAGTTCCATATGCTTCAGCCGTGAGATCTATTATGTACGCCATGATATGTACAAGACCAGATGTGGCATACTCACTAAGAGTAGTGAGTAGATACCAATCTGATCCTGGAGAAAATCACTGGAAAGTGGTTAAAGCCATCCTTAAGTATTTGAGAAATACTAAGGACCAATGGTTGGTTTATAGCGAGTCAGATCTGAAACTTGTGGGGTTCACAAACTATAGCTTTCAATCTAACTATGATGACAGCAGGAGCATGTCAGGTTATATCTTCACTCTGAATGGTGGAGCCATCTGCTGGAAGAGTTCCAAGCAGCATACTGTGGCGGACTCTGTTTGTGAAGCGGAGTACATCGCAGCATAGGATGCCGCGAAGGAAGCTGTGTGGCTGAGGAAATTCATCAACGAGCTCGAAGTAGCACCCTCCCTCGATGGTCCGGTCCTGCTCTACTGCGACAGCACTGGTGCCATAGCTCAGGCAAAAAAAACCCAAAGCACATCAGCAGATGAAGCACATCTTGCACCGCTTCCACTTGGTCTAAAAGATCGTGGATCGAGGTGACGTCGACCTTCAGAAGATCGACGAAAAGGAGAACCTGGCCGACCCCTTCACAAAGCCCTGGCGATAAAGGAGTTCGACAACCACAAGTCGAAGATGGGTATTAGATACTGTACCGAGTGGCTTTAGGACAAGTGGGAGTTGTTGAGAAATGTGTCCCAAAAAAGTCAATCGTCAAGCTATTGACGGTTGAGCAACCAAGTATTGTAATTGATTTATTAATAAATAAAATATATTTGGTATTTTCATCATAAGCTTTCATCTTCAAATGAACTCCGTTGTTATGATAAAGTCCTTAGGACTATTTAGATTCGATAAAGAGAGGATTTATCGATTAGTCCTTAAAACAGTTCACGACCAAATGATAGGCTGTTAATAAAGACGACAGCTTCTATCGAGCATAGGTCGCTGTAGGTCATATGGGTTGGTTGTCCTCTTAATCAAAGAGTGTAGAGACACTGGTATGGCATACAGGTGAGATATACTGGTACATCATTATTGAACGTGACCAACTCCAGAGTATTCTACTGTCGAGAATGTCTCTGATGGGATATAGGTATAAGTGTCCCTTAGACCTGAGATCGCCTCAGTGACTTGCAAGCAACTCACTGTGCTTTGGTACTGGACTAACTAAATTTTTAATTCAGGGATGGAAGGCTTTTAGGCACAGTCAAGTACTTGCGAAGTCAGAGTGTGATCGAGATGAGATTGACCACTCCAAGAGTTGGAGAAGAATGAGTCGCTATATTTCAATTTAGCAAAACCTTGGCCAGGGTAATCCATCAGATGGATTTGATATTTTGAAATACAATGTGGACAACCTGATCAGAGTTGACAGTTGAACTCTAGGGTATCCTATGATCATTTTGGTCAAGGGAATGAATTATATGAAAACTATATCCACATGGGTTCTAAGGATGTTGTTCTACACATTCGACCTATCCGATCGTCGGGTACCATTGCTAGATGGTCACTTTGATTGGTACAAAAATTTATTTTTATACTATCGACTTAGGTTCGGACCTATGAGGTCACACACATTAGAGTTCATGATCCGATCGGATGGTTGATCAACGATTAAGAATCGTTCTAGGGCTAAATGATCAATACGATTGACATTTAACCCAGTGCAAGTGTTGCAGGAGGATCGATTAGCAATTTGATTGCTAATTAGCTTAATTTGATTAAGCCAATGGGATGAGATTAAGTCTAATTAAATATAATTTAATTAGATTTAGTTTGGGCTTGATTGGATCAAGTCCAATTGATTTATTGGATAAGCCAAGTGCAAAGAAAAACTAGTCCTAGTTCAACTAGGACTTGGGTCAGTCTAATTTTTAATTTGATTAGAAAATTAAATCTAATTTAAATCTAATTTAATCTAATTAAATTAGATTTTTAATTGAATTAAGATCTATTTTAATTGGGTTGATCTAATTTTGATTTGATTTGATTTGAGAAACCAAATTAAAACAAGTCATAAGATAGAATCTTAGTAAGACTAGGATTCCACCTTGCGCCACATAAGCCTTCCCCATGCCCTCTCTCTCATTCAATGCCAATCTCTTCTTATTTTGTGTGACAAAAGCCCTCTCCCAGGTCTCTCCCACGTTCACAAAAGGTTTCCTCTCTTCTTTCTTACATGGAATGTGGTTTGGATCAAATCAAAGAGGAATAAGTTTGGATTTCGAATTCTATGAGATAGAGTTTTAGAAATCCAAAACTCTTTCAATTTTGCACCAAATTTATCCAATTTTTTTTTTAAATTTTTGTGGTTTTTAGGGTACATATTTTGCACCCTATGCTATTGATCCATGCATGAAAATAAGGAGGAAGTGCTCAAGAGTTGGGCGCCCCTTATCATGTCATGTTTGGATAAGCCTTGACTAGGTATTTGATGTAGACAAGGACTCTATCATATCTCTTTGTATAAAATGAGTTTCTTCATGAAATTTTTGAGAAAGATATAGACTTAAGAGGCCTTTAGGCCATCCAAAAATTAGAGAGAAAGACCTTTGGGTCGTGGAGATATAATAGACACAAGATAGGGTATCTAGAGAGAGAAACGAGAAGAAGAAGAGGGTCTTCTTCTAGGGTTGTTTGTTTTCATATCTTTCCTCCCTCCATCTTGAGTTTTCTGAGAGTGTCTCAGATGTAAAACTCCTCCTCTTACTTTTCATCTTTGAAAGAGTCCAAATCAAGAAGAAGGAGGCACCTGATCAACCATCAAAGAAGGATCAGTGCAGTACTAGCATACTGTGCTGATTTCCTGAAGTAGAACTTCTGATCGAGATTCGTGGGCTCGTGTGGACGACTCCTAGAGGCCGGATGCATGTGCAGCTTGCAACATCATCCTCAAGCCCAGATCAGTAAGGTTAGAACGTCTAACTTACAAGGTAATAGATCTGATCTATTGTTTAATACATATATTAGATGTAGTATAGAAACATGTTGATATGATCAACATGTAGTTTGTGCTGTATATATATATTTTAATTTTTGATTTAATACTATATAATAATCATGTAATAGGATCTTAGATCTAGAGATTCTTTGATTTTAAAAAATAAATTTTGATTTATTTTAGTCTTCCGCTGTATGATCTTGAAAAAGTTTCAAGATCTAACCCTGAAATCCTAGATCTGGTTCCTTCACACAGCTCCTAAACTAGAGTGGTCAATCCCATCTTGACACACGCTCCGACAAGTCAAGTACTTGACTACACCCAGCAGCCTTCGATCACTGAATTAGAAATTCAGGTAGTCCAGTGCCTAAGTGCAGTGAGTTGCTTGCAAGTCACCGTGGCAGTCTCAGGTCGAAGGGACATTTATACCCATATTTCATCGGAGCAAATCTTGACAGCAAAAATAGCTCCGGAGTCAGTCATGTTCAGTGCAGATGTACCTTTACATCTCACCTGTATGCCATACCAGTGTCTCCACACTCATTGGTTAAGAGGATAACCAACCTATATGGCACACAACGACCTATGCTTGATAAACGTTGTCGTCCTTGATAACAACGTATCATTTGGTTGCAAACAGATTTAAGGACTAAACGATAAATCCTCCTTTGTCGAGTCTAAATAGTCCTAAGGATTTTACCACAATATAGGAGTTCATTAGAAGATGAAACATTTTGGGATAAAAAAATATCAAAATAATTTTTATTAATTCATAATTCATGTACATATACAAAAATGAGCACAACCATCAACAGGCTGACGATTGGTTTTGCGATACTATTCCCAACACAAATATCCTATTCTAATTAAAAATTAGGTCAAACTCAAATCCTTATTCAACTGGGACTAATCATCTGATCCTTTTGGGGTTATCCTATAACCCAATAGGGTTGATCAAATCAAACCCATAATGAGTTAAATTAAATCCAATCAAATTAGACTTGATACGAGCTCCATTGCTCAATCAAATTGAGCTAATTAGCAATCTTATTGCTAATTAATCTTCTTATAACTTACTAACTCTTTAGTAAGTTACATAATGCAACATTTGCAATAGATCAATTATCAATCAAATTGATAATCAAATCATATTATGATTCATAATCATAATTCAACCATCTGATCAGTCAAAGTCTCTTTTGTGTGTGACCCTTAGGTTCTATTCTGTCTGGTAGTGAGATATATTGTGATCTCTATCACAATATCATTGAAACTCTTTTCAATGGGTTGGAATAATTCTAACTCAGCCCACTAAGAATCATTGATCATCAAGATGATCCTCATGAGTCTCACAATCTATTAGTGACACCTAGCAGTATGTAGTGACAACCCAGCAGAATAAAAGATGAACCTCTAGGTGCAGTTAACGCATGATACAGTCCCTCTATCATGAGTCCCAACCAGATGATAGGTCATGGATGAATCGTCAAATTTCAACATCGGTCATATGATAGATTCAATCAGCTTAAGTCTATATGTGATTCTATGAAAAAATTTTTCATCAATCATACTGCTATGACCATAAACTTAAGGACTCAGTCTCTTAAATCTCATAAGACTACTCCCTTCTGCTAGGATCGATTGATTCTATCTTGATGCACACCCCACTCCTACAATGGACCAACTATCGCCAACATCTACTACAAGGACTTCTTGAGACCCATGTTGATGTGTCAGTCAAACTCCAGCAGCCTCACTGTGAGCAGTAGTACCATCTCAGATTAAAAGACCAATCATACAATTGCATTATCGAGAAAGTCACTAACGAGTGAGCAGACATCCATGTGACTTCTCGTGTTGGTCACGCTTAGTGCTAGTTGTTCTCAAACAACCACCTACACTCTCGCTCTAGTGTCTTTACCCTGCAGACTCGAGACCCATCTGTCCGAAGGAAGCGATCTATGCACTGATCTATTCGGATCAATCACTATCTCCATGATGATCCTATGATCAGGAGCAATTTAAAAATTAACCATTAATGACATATGTCTCAAATTCTCAACTCTTTGAGAATATGTATCATCATCTTGTTAATTCTTTGGATGATTCATGGACACATAAACATAAATGGTAATATAACTGTCCAATAAGTATAAAATCATATCCTAGAGATATGAAATGTGTCAGTCAAGATTGGCTTCTAGAGCATATATCCAACAGTGCATGGGTTCCTAGTGAGACCACACCCAACTCAGTGATGAACTTTTTCAACTAGCGACTTAGCAATCTTTACTAACAATTTTTAACTAAAACAAATATAGTTAGCTATTTGAAACTTTTTCAATTCACTACTCCTCTAGTACTTCTCAAGTACTTTGAGAATGCTTTTCACAGTTTTCAAAAGATCCTGTCAGGGATCTGCCTGAAATCAATGATTATGCACAGAACATAATTCACATCAGACTTCGTACATTGAATGTATGGATAAGTAAACTCTTTTACACCCATTCATGTTGAACCTCTTCAACATAAAATTCATGTACCTAGACTGGAACAAGCCTAACATCTACTTACATCTATCATTATAGATGTCAAGTAAACTGGATGCTTAATCCAAATCTATTCCGTGAAAATTTTTATGATAAGCATGTTATTGACCAAGTGCAATACTGGGACTACCTTCCCAAAATGCTGTATGTCACCCACATACATAACCAAGAAGTTAGTGAAAGTCCCACTTATTTTCTTGCACACATGGTTCATCAATATTTGATAAAGTCAAATATTTTGACTATCTCATCAAAAAATTGAAATACCTACTCCTTAATATCTACTTGAATCTCTAAATGCATTCATCCTCTCACTAGAGACAAACTCTCTAGATGGTATGTGACAATAGCAAAAATCTGAATAGACATTTCTGACAGCAACCTGTTGGGTCATACCCATAGGTGCTTCAACCATAGTCATACTTAGTTGATGTTCTGGGTGTTTATTTTGGATATTATGATTTCAAGCCAACTATCAGAGTCTTTTCTTATGACGATCTCCGAATAGGTCAAGGAAACACCATTCTCAATGATGTATGGTATATCATCATTCTCAATGACAAACCATATTTGAGTGATATATTACACACTCAGAATGATCTTCGGTGAGGAAGTATGTGTCATGATCGTGCCTCAACAATGAGCACATCTGGTCAAGAATCAACTTGTGGATACTTCACAAGTTATGATAGGATAGTTCATAGATCTTGAACTTCTCAAGTTCAATTATTCTTCCACTGTCCCTTTAGAAAATTTTTTTTCCTAAAAGCTAGCATACTTACTGACTAAGCACTTTTGCCAAGTAGTGTGGTAGAAGTAGTATCTCATACTATTCTTTAGGATAACCTATAAACATATATGAATCTATATTAGTACAAACTTATGTACATCAATTCTTTTCACATAAGTTGGACAACCTACCATTTGCCTTTTTCATATCTTATATGGAATGCTAGTTACAAATTTTATTGATATCTAATTCAAAATAGTAATTTCTAGGGCATATTCTCAGAATGAGAATTAAAATTTGTGAAGCATATTAGAGAACACATCGTATCTCATATGAAGTGTCTATCTCTAGGGTTTAGATATTATTAGTCTTTGAACATCCATATATTCAAGACTTAATACCTTGATAGTCCTGAGATATGTGACCATCATATATTTATTTTTTATGCTCATTAATATGAAGAACAACATCATTGAGTGACAATAACATGAGACCATTATCATTAATCCATTTTCATAACATTTATCTGAAGGAGAGTAACATTTACTTTCTACATTAATTTTAAAACTATGTTACAATAACATAAGAATTGAAATAATATTTCTGATAAATTTAAGCTCATAACAATGATCTACTAGTTTCTAAAGCCTTGCTAGAAGGTTACATAGGTTCCTACAGCCTTAGCATGAATGGACTATCCATCAGTATCAAAAGGTAAGTAGTCACCTCACTTCAGCTTTATAGGTCCAATAATACTTTGCATAATAGGAATCTATATAAGGTATCACATACCCAAAATATTAAAACTAAAAATACTCAATGATAATTAATTTATATCATATACAAATTATTAACAGATGCAACTTTTGCATTTTATTATTGCTTCACATTTGCAAGACAACTCTTGCTATTTAATTCTAATGTTCATTATGTTGGATGTATGTCCTAGAAGCTAATCTTGATTGACAAATTTCATATCTCTAGGATATGATTTTGTACTTATTGGGTAGTTATATTACCATTCATATCTATATGTCCATGAATCATCTAAGGGATTAACAAGATGATGACACATATTGTCAAAGAGTTAAAAATTTGAGGCATATGTCATTAATGGTTGATTCCTAAATTGCTCCTAATCATAGGATCATCATGGAGATGGTGATTGATCCAGATAAATTAGTACATGGATTGCTTCCTTCAGACAGATGGGTTCGAGTCTACAGTGTAGAGCCATTAGAGCGAGAGTGCAGATAGTTGTTAGAGAACAAGTAGCACTGAGCGTGACCAACACGAGAAGTCACATAGATATTTGCTCACTCGTTAGTGACATTCTCGATGCTACAGTTGTGACTAGTCTTTTGACCTGAGATGATACTACTCCTCGCGGTGAAGCTGCTAGAGTTTGACTAACACATCAACATAGGTCTCAAGAAGCCCTTGTAGTGGATGTTGGTGATAGTTGGTCCACTGTAGGAGTGGGGTGTGCATCAAGATGGGATCTATTGACCCTAGTAGAAGGAAGTAGTCCTATGAGATTTAAGAAGCTGAGTCCTTAAGCCTATGGTCATAGTAGTGTGATTGATGGAAAAGAGTTTTCATAGAATCACATATGAACTTAAGCTGATTGAATCTATCATCTGACCGATGTTGAGGTTTGACGATTGATCCATGACTAGTCATCTAGTTGAGACTCACGATAGAGGGACTGAATTACACGTTAACTATATCTAGAGGTTTATTTCAGTTCTATTGGGTCATACTAGTAGACGTCACTAGTGAATTGTGAGAGCTCACTAGGATTATTCTGGATCGACAATCCTTATTGAGTTAGAGCAAAATTATTTTGATCCATTGAAAAGAGTTTCAATAATACAATGATAGAGATCATTGTATGTCTCACTACCAGATAGAATTAAATCTATGAGGTCACACAACAAAGAAATTAGGTCTAGAATACATAATTGAGCTTATGAAGTATCAATTGGGTTTAAAAAAATCTATTGGATTCATAGTAACCTTGCTAGCCCATGGTTGGATCCAATTTTTCTTTCCGTTCAAATTACTTATTTGATAAGTTAATTCTAACTTAATTATTTACTAATAATTTATATAAATAAGATTCATGAGACTTTAATTATTAGGTGTCTAAGGTTATGGATCACATAAATTAAGGGTGCAAGTCCCTTATGAATCTCCTTGATAGTTATTATGGGGTGCCACCTTGATTTGATCAATTTGGGCATGTCCATTGATTAGAGGGCCTTTTATTTTCATATGGGATATCTCTTGGGTGTATTTTGAGGTGTCTAATTTGTTGGGAAATGTGTCCCAAAAAGCCAATCGTCAAGCTGTTGACGGTTGAGCAACCAAGTATTGTAATTGATTTGTTAATAAATAAAATATATTTGGCATCTTCATCATAAGCTTTCATCTTCTAATGAACTCCGTTGTTATGATGAAGTCCTTAGGACTATTTAGATTCGATAAAGAGAGGATTTATCGATTAGTCCTTAAAACTGTTCACGACCAAATGATAGGCTGTTAATAAGGACGACAGCTTCTATCGAGCATAGGTCGCTGTAGGCCATATGGGTTGGTTGTCCTCTTAACCATGGAGTGTGGAGACACTGGTATGGCATACAGGTGAGATATAAGGGTACATCATCATTGAACGTGACCAACTCCAGAGCATTCTGCTGTCGAGAATGTCTCTGATGGGATATAGGTATAAGTGTCCCTTAGACTTGAGATCGCCTCAGTGACTTGCAAGCAACTCACTGTGCTTTGGTACTGGACTAACTGAATTTCTAATTCAGAGATGGAAGGCTTCTGGGCACAGTCAAGTACTTGCGAAGTCAGAGTGTGATCGAGATGGGATTGACCACTCCAAGAGTTGGAGAAGAATGAGTCGCTGTATTTCAATTTAGCAAAACCTTGGCCAGGGTAATCCATCAGATGGATTTGATATTTTGAAATACAATGTGGACAACCTGATCAGAGTTGACAGTTGAGCTCTGGGGTGTCCTATGATCATTTTGGTCAAGGGGATGAATTATATGAAAACTATATCCGCATGGGTTCTAAGGATGTTGTTCTACACATTCGACCTATCCGGACGTCGGGTACCATTGCTAGATGGTCACTTCGATTGGTATAAGAATTTGTTTCTATGCTACCGGCTTAGGTTCGAACCTATGAGGTCACACACATTAGAGTTCATGATCCGATCGGATGGTTGATCAACGATTAAGAATCGTTCTAGGGTTAAATGATCAATACGATTGACATTTAACCCAGTGCAAGTGTTGCAGGAGGAACAATTAGCAATTCGATTGCTGATTGGCTTAATTTGATTAAGCCAATGGGCTGAGATTAAGTCTAATTAAATATAATTTAATTAGATTTGGTTTGGGCTTGATTGGATCAAGTCCAATTGGTTTATTGGATAAGCCAAGCGCAAGGAAAAATTAATCCTAGTTCAACTAGGACTTGGGTCAATCTAATTTCTAATTTGATTAAAAAATTAAATCAGATTTAAATCTAATCTAATTAAATTAGGTTCTTAATTGGGTTAAGACCTATTTTAATTGGGTTGATCTAATTTTGATTTGATTTGATTTGGGAAACCAAATTAAAACAAGTCATAAGACAGAATCCTAGTAAGACTAGGATTCCACCTTGCGCCACATAAACCTTCTCCACGCCCTCTCTCTTATTCAACGCCAATCTCCACTTATTTTGTGTGACAAAAGCCTTCTCCCAGATCTCTCCCACGTTCACAAAAGGTCTCCTCTCTTCTTTCTTACATGGAAGGTGATTTGGATCAAATCTAAAAGGAATAAGTTTGGATTTCGAATTCTATGAGATAGAGTTTTAGAAATCCAAAACTCTTTCAATTTTGCACCGAATTTATCCAAATTATTTTTTGGAATTTTCGTGGCTTTTAGGGTTTACATTGTACACCCTTTTCTGGTGATCCATGCATGAAAATATGGAGGAGGTGCTCAAGAGTTGGGCGTCCCTTAACTTGCCATGTTTGGATAAGCCTTGACTAGGTGTTTGACCTAGACAAGGACTCTATCATATCTCTCTATATAAGATGAGTTTCTTCGTGAAATTTTAAGGGGAGATAGATATTTGAGAGGCCTTTCTTTCACCCAAAAATTAGAGAGAAATACTTTTGGGTCATGGAGATATAAAAGATGCAAGTTTGGGTGTCTAGAGAGAAAAACGTGAAGAAGAAGAGGGTCTTCTTCTTGGGTTTTTATTTTCATATCTTTCCTCCTTCCATCTTGAGTTTTCTGAGAGCGTCTCAAATCTGAAACTCCTCCTTCTACTTTCCATCTTTGGAAGAGTCCAAATCAAGAAGAAGGAGGCACCTGATCAACCATCAAAGAAGGATCAACGCAGTACTAGCATACTGTGCTGATTTCCTGAAGCAGGACTTCTGATTGAGATTCGTGGGCTCGTGTGGACGACTCCTAGAGGCCGGACGCGTGTGCAGCTTGCAACATCATCCTCAAGCCCAGATCAGCAAGGTTAGAATGTCTAACTTGCAAGGTAATAGATCTGATCTATTATTTAATACATCATTAGATGTAGTATAGAAACATGTTGATATGATCAACATGTAGTTCATGCTTTATTTATATATTTTAATTTTGATTTAATACTATGTAATAATCATGTAATAGGATCTTAGATCTAGGGATTTTCTGATCTTAGAAAATAAATTTTAATTTATTTTAGTCTTTCGCTGTATGATCTTGAAAAAGATTCAAGATCTAACCCTCTTTTTCAAGATCTAACCCTGAAACCCTAGATCTGGTTCCTACATAATTATGGGTGCAAGGGCTTCAATTATTGGCACCTAATAAGCTTTCTAATGTAAGTTGGATAATTTAAGTTAATAGAAATCCTAATTCAAGTAGGACTTGTATTATGAGATTGAATACGATGTAATTTTTATGTCTATTTAAAGGAACCTCTCCTAAGATCCCTAGAGCATCAAAATCAGCAGCCCCTCACACCCAAAGGTTCTCCCCATGCCATCTCTTCCTCTCTCTTTCTCTCCTCTTGGGTGTTTTATACACCCCTTCCTTGGGACGCATGTCCCAAGGAGTTCTATGCCCAAAAGAGTTTGGGTGCCTCTTTCTTATTAGTTTCTAATATCTGATGGTAGCACATAGCAAGAAAAAATTCTACAGAAGAGGAGAAGAAGAAGATCAAGGAGAAAGTGTAGGAACCAGATCTAGGGTTTCAGGGTTAGATCTTGAAACTTTTTCAAGATCATACAGCGGAAGATTAAAATAAATTAAAATTTATTTTTTAAAACTAGAGAATCCTTAGATCTAAGATCCTATTACATGATTATTACATAGTATTAAATCAAAAATTAAAATATATAAAAATAGCATGAACTACATGTTGATCATATCAACATGTTTCTATACTACATCTAATGTATGTATTAAACAATAGATCAGATCTATTACCTTGCAAGTTAGACATTCTAAAATCACTGATCCGGGCTTAAGAATGATGTTGCAAGCCACACACGCATCCGGCCTCTAGGAGTCATCCACACAAGCCCACGAATCTCGATCAGAAGTCCTGCTTCAGGAAATCAGCACAGTATGCTAGTACTGCGCTGATCCTTCTTTGATGGTTGATCAGGTGCCTCCTTCTTCTTGATTTGGACTCTTCTAAAGATGAAAAGTAGAAAAAGGAGTTTCAGATCTGAGACACTCTCAGAAAACTCAAGATGAATGGAGGAAAGATATGAAAACAAACAACCCTAGAAGAAGACCCTCTTCTTCTTCTCGTTTCTCTCTCTAGACACCCTAACTTGTGTCTTTTATATCTCCACGACCCAAAGGTCTTTCTCTCTGATTTTTGGATTGCTCAAAGGACTCTCAAATCTCTATCTTCACCAAAATTTTTATGAAGAAACTAGTTTTATACAGAGAGATATGATAGAGTCCTTGTCTAGGTCAAATACCTAGTCAAGGCTTATCCAAACATGGCAAGTTAAGGGGCGCCCAACTCTTGAGCACCTCCTCCATATTTTTGTGCATGGATCACCAGAAAAAGGTGCACAATGTATACCCTAAAAGCTATAAAAATTCTAAAAAAAAAAATTGGATAAATTCGGTGCAAAATTGAAAGAGTTTTGGATTTCTAAAACTCTATCTCATAGAATTCGAAATCCAAACTTATTCCTTTTTGATTTGATCCAAACCACCTTCCATGTAAAAAAGAAGAGAGGAAACCTTTTGTGAACGTGGGAGAGACCTGGGAGAGGGCTTTTGTCGCACAAAATAAGTGGAGATTGGCGTTGAATAAGAGAGAGGGCATGGGGAAGGCTTATGTGGCACAAGGTGGAATCCTAGTCTTACTAGGATTCTATCTCATGACTTATTTTAATTTGGTTTCTCAAACTAAATCAAATCAAAATTAGATCAACCTAATTAAAATAGGTATTAACCCAATTAAAAACCTAATTTAATCATATTAAATTAGATTTAAATCTGATTTAATTTTCTAATCAAATTAGAAATTAGATTGACCCAAGTCCTAGTTGAACTAGGACTAGTTTTTCCTTGCACTTGGCTTATCCAATAAACCAATTGGACTTGATCCAATCAAGCCCAAACTAAATCTAATTAAATCATATTTAATTAGACTTAATCTCAGCCCATTGGCTTAATCAAATTAAGCCAATTAGCAATCGAATTGCTAATCGATCCTCCTGCAACACTTGCACTGGGTTAAATGTCAATCGTATTGATCATTTAACCCTAGAACGATTCTTAATCGTTGATCAACCATCCGATCGGATCATGAATTCTAATGTGTGTGACCTCATAGGTCCGAACATAAGCCGGTAGCACAGAAATAAATTTTTGTACCAATCGAAGTGACCATCTAGCAATGGTACCCGATGATCGGATAGGTCGAATGTATAGAACAACATCCTTAGAACCCATGCGGATATAGTTTTCATATAATTCATCCCCTTGACCAAATGATCATAGGACACCCCAGAGTTCAACTGTCAACTCTGATCAAGTTGTCCACATTGTATTTCAAAATATCAAATCCATCTGATGGATTACCCTGGCCAAGGTTTTGCTAAATTGAAATACAGCGACTCATTCTTCTCCAACTCTTGGAGTGGTCAATCCCATCTCGATCACACTCTGACTTCGCAAGTACTTGACTGTGCCCAGAAGCCTTCATCTCTGAATTAAAAATTCAGTTAGTCCAGTACCAAAGCACAGTGAGTTGCTTGCAAGTCACTGAGGCGATCTCAAGTCTAAGGGACACTTATACCTATATCCCATCAGAGACATTTTCGACAGCAGAATACTCTGGAGTTGGTCACGTTCAATGATGATGTACCCTTACATCTCACCTGTATGCCATACCAGTGTCTCCACACTCCTTGGTTAAGAGGACAACCAACCTATATGGCCTACAGCGACCTATGCTCGATAGAAAGCTGTCGTCCTTATTAACAGCTTATCATTTGGTCGTGAACAGTTTTAAGGACAAATCGATAAATCCTCTCTTTATCGAACTTAAATAGTCCTAAGGACTTCATCATAACAACGGAGTTCATTAGAAGATGAAAGCTTATGATGAAGATGCCAAATATATTTTATTTATTAACAAATCAATTACAATACTTGGTTGCTCAACCGTCAATAGCTTGATGATTGGCTTTTTGGGACACATTTCCCAACAACTCCCACTTGTCCTAAAGCCACTCGGCACAGTATCTAATATCCATCTTCGACTTGTGGTTGTCGAACTCCTTTATCCTAGGGCTTTAGTGAAGGGGTCGGTCAGGTTCTCCTTTCCGTCGATCTTCTGAAGGTCGACGTCACCTCGATCCACGATCTCTCAGATCAGATGAAAGCGGTGCAAAATGTGCTTCGTCCGCTGATGTGCTTTGGGTTCCTTCACCTGAGCTATGGCACCAGTGCTGTCGTAGTAGAGTAGGACCGGACCATCGAGGGAGGGTGCTACTCCGAGCTCGTTGATGAATTTTCTCAGCCATACAGCTTCCTTCGCGGCATCTGATGCTGCGATGTACTCCACTTCATAAATAGAGTCTGCCACAGTATGCTGCTTGGAACTCTTCTAGCAGATGGCTCCACCATTCAGAGTAAAGATATAACCCGACATGCTCCTGCTATCATCATGGTCAGATTGGAAGCTGGAGTCTGTGAACCCCACAAGTTTCAGATCTGACTCGCCATAAACCAACCATTGGTCCTTAGTATTTCTCAAATACTTAAGGATGGCTTTAACCACTTTTCAGTGATTTTCTCCAGGATCAGATTGGTATCTACTCACTACTCCTAGTGAGTATGCCACATCTGGTCTTGTACATGTCATGGCGTATATGATAGATCCCACGACTGAAGCATATGGGACTCTACTCATACGCTCTCTCTCTTTAGGAGTTGTCGGACAATCCTTCTTAAAGAGAGAAATTTCTTGGCCTATCGATAGATAGCCCTTCTTGAAATTCTCCATGCTGAACCTCTTCAGCACAGTGTCTATGTACATGGACTGGGATAACCCAAGCATCCTTTTAGATCTATCCCTATAGATCTTCATCTCTAGGATGTAGGAAGCTTCACCCAAGTCCTTCATGGAGAACTGTGATGACAACCAAACTTTTATTCCCTATAGTGTGGGGATGTCATTCTCAATTAAGAGAATGTCATCAATGTACAAGACAAAGAATACCATAACTGGACCATTTGCCCATTTATAGATGCAGGGCTCTTCTCCATTCTTAATGAAGCCATACGTTTTGATCACCTTATCAAAATGCATGTTCCAACTCCGAGAAGCTTGCTTCAATCCATAAATGGATCTCTGAAGCTTGCACACCTTGGACTCATTTGTGGATGTAAACCCCTCAGGTTGTATCATATACACCTCTTCGGTCAGCTCTCCATTCAGGAAAGCTGTCTTTACATCCATCTGCCATATCTCATAATCCAGATGGGCAGCTATTGCAAGCATTATCTGAATGGATTTGAGCATTGCCACAGGAGAAAATATCTTGTCATAGTCAATACCATAACGTTGACGATACCCCTTGGTGACCAGACGGGCTTTATAGGTCTCCACCTTTCCATCTGTGCCCCTCTTCCTTTTGAAGACCCATTTACACCCAATGGGTATAACCCCTTCAGGTGGGTCAACCAATGTCCATACATCGTTGACCTTCATGGACTCCATTTTAGATTTCATGGCTTCAAGCCATTTCTCGGAATCAGATCTCTGCATTGCATCCATATAGGTGATCGAATCTTCATTATTCTCATCAAGTTCGATGGGATCACCATCCCAGACCAAGAAATCGTAGTATCTGTCCGACTGATGTGGTACTCTATCGGATCGCCTTAATGGTGCAGGTACATTGGGCTCTGATCTGATCTAATCATATCCGACTCAGGTTCAGCTATTGGTGTCGGTCCTTCTACTTGTTGAACTTCATCAAGTTCAACCTTAGAGGCAACGATTCCTTCATCAAGGAACTCCTTTTCTAAAAAGATTGCCTTAAGGCTGATGAACACTTTTTGTTCATCAGCATGGTAGAAAAAATATCCTTTTGTCTCTTTGGGGTACCCTATGAATGAGCATTTGTCAGACCTAGGTCCAAGTTTGTCTGTGACTAATCGTTTGACATAGGTCGAGCACCCCCAGACCCTAAGGTGTGAAAGTGCTGGCTTACATCCCATCCATATCTCATATGGAGTCTTAATTACAGACTTACTTGGTACCCTATTTAATAGACAACAGGCTGATTCGAGTGCATATCCCCAGAAGGATATCGGCAAGCTAGCAAAACCCATCATGGATCGGACCATGTCTAACAGAGTCTGATTCCTCCTTTCAGACACACCATTATGCTATGGTGTTCTTGGAGGAGTCCATTGAAAGAGAATCTCATTCTCTCCTAGATATGTGAGAAACTCACTAGAAAGGTATTCTCCTCCTCAATCAGATCGAAGAGTTTTAATACTCTTCTCAGTTTATTTTTTTACTTCACTTCAGAATCATTTGAATATTTTAAATGAATCCGACTTATATTTCATCAGATAGACATATCCATATCGGGATTGATCTTTCTGGTCTGGCCCTGCACTGATGTCCTAGCCTGAACAAGCACCTTCTTCTTTTCTTCTTCTTGTTCTTCTTCCCTTTCTTAAAAGGTCGAGAATCAGAAGATGAACCTCCCACTAAGTTCACCGACTCCTTGTGAAGTTGGTGATCCGTCTCAAAGTTCTGAAGCAACCCCAATAACCCGTGGTAGTTCTCTTCAGGCTTTGTCATTCTATAATGAGTGAGGAATAGGAGATAAGACTTGGGAAACGAGTTCAGTATTGCATCTTTCCCAAGATGCTCATGCAAGGGAAAGCCGAGCTTGCTCAATCGTTCCATCAGCTCGATCATGTACAATACATGATTAGTGATTGAGGCACCATCCTGTATTTTGGCGTTGAAGATGGCACAACTAGTCTTGTGCCTCTCTACGTCATCGGATGTGCCAAAGGCATCCTCCAACACTTGAAGCATGTCCTTTGGCTGAGCCGTCTCGAATCTGCGACTGAACTCGTCGCTCATGGCAGCCAGCATGATACAACGCATCATGGTCCGATCACTGAGCCACTTCTGGTAAGTGTCTCTGACTGTTCCACGTGCATTGGCAACTGGCTCCTCAGGTACAGGATTCATTATCACATATAGGATCCGTTCATACTCCAGGACTATCTTCAACTTTTGGTACCAGCTACCGAAGTTGGGTCCCACCAACTTATCGTTGTCCAACAATGATCGGAGCGTTAGGGAAGTGGCCATATTTGCACAAAGGAGAACCATAACCTAGTTAGTAATTGATTCATTAAACCTAAAGATTTGGACTTTAATCAAAAGATTTCTCCCACTATTTTATTCGAATTGGTAGCCTCTACCTCCAATTCGAGGAATTACCCTAATTCCTTAGTGGGTACTAGAATCCACTTAGACTGCACACAAGCCCAACTTTGGTTGGCCAACCCATGTACATCTAAGGGTAGGTTCATAACCAATTGTTTCTCTAAACAATTTCTAGTAATTTTAATTTTGCCCCAGAAACCTAATCAGTAGGCTTTGGCCTCCACTGTAAGGATCCGGTTAGGTCCAACCATTAACATGATCATACTTGGTGTATCTAACCAACGAATGATTAAGCCCAACTTTGGTTGGCTCACCTAACCACCATTAGAGAGATACTTCCAAGTCATCATATGATGAGTGATAATTTCATTAGTCAACAAGCACCAGTCCTTTGGGTCTGCAATGATTATTTAGTTAATGGACTCATTATCAAACATCTTAATGGGAGGCTATGACTCAGTTATCTCCATAACTTTATCATTTTAAGGACCTAATAATTTTAGAGGATTTAAATAATATAGAGGATGAGGTTAGATGAACCAGCTTATCATAATCCTCCCACTGGCTTCACCAAGTCAGCTTAAGAGAGACCATTAAAAGGGCTGGTCTAGGAGCACCTAAATCAGTCACACTGATTTACCTAGCTGACATGGGTCAACTTGAATAGTCAAGTGATCCGATCAAAATATAATTTCACCAAGAGGCCAGGTAAGTTCGATCAGTGGGAGGGTCTGCCAAAGCTTGCCTTAGACACCATCAGAAATGGTCAGGTAAGCGGGCTCCCAATTAAAAACCACCAGTCTGGTTTACCTTAGACACCAACTGGTTTAATTAGTTTCGATTAGATCAACCTAACAGTTCATGCTAGACCGCTTAGCCAAGAATCAAGTCCATTTGGTTCTCGTTAAAGATATGGACTTGACCAACTACAACTATTGTAATTGATCTAGAGAATACTTGACCTAATCTAAGACAACAATTGATTAGATTTAGTCAATTCTCTAATTAAGTCCATCTTTAATCTAACCATAGGTCTAACCCAATTAATGGACCTAATTCCTACTAACCCATTAACCCAATGTGTTATAATTTGTGTCTTAGGTTCTTCAATTCACAATCCTGGAACCTAATCAAACAACTTCTTAATTCTTAATTAAGTTTTGGGCTGAGGGTTGGGTTTGGCTTTTCAAAAAATAATTTTCATATTTATAAAATAATTTTATAATATGATTCTACCAACCATATTGCATGTTTGATTCATAATCAAGATACAAGTGAAATAAACATGAAACTACTTTAGATCTAATCTAAACAGGTTCATGTAATTGAAATAATTTCAACTTTAAACAATTTCTTTGCAAAAAAATTATTAACAAAAGATTTTATTTCAGATTTAAATATCTTTTAAATCTAATAAATTATAAATTTAATCTAAATCATATCTAACAAATTTATGATTAAAGATAGATCTACACAAACTAGGACAACCTTTGCACTGTAAGGGGTAAACCTTACAGCAGGACAACCTTGCAGTTTGTGATTGATCTAAAATTTTAATTTTAGATTTAATAATCAGATTATAAATTAGATCTAATCTAAGAAATAATCTAAGCATGTATAAATAATCATGTAATAAAGAACCTAGGCTCTGATACCAATTGTAGGAACCAGATCTAGAGTTTCAGGGTTAGATCTTGAAACTTTTTCAAGATCATACAGCGGAAGACTAAAATAAATCAAATTTTTTTTTTTAAAACTAGAGAATCCCTAGATCTAAGATCCTATTACATGATTATTATATAGCATTAAATCAGAAATTAAAATATATAAATATAGCATGAACTACATGTTGATCATATCAACATGTTTCTATACTATATCTAATGTATGTATTAAACAATAGATCAGATCTATTACCTTGTAAGTTAGACATTCTAACCTCGCTGATCCGGGCTTAAGGATGATGTTGCAAGCTGCACATGCATCCGGCCTCTAGGAGTCATCCACACGAGCCCACGAATCTCGATCAGAAGTCCTGCTTCAGGAAATCAGCACAGTATGCTAGTACTGCACTGATCCTTCTTTGATGGTTGATCGGTGCCTCCTTCTTTTTGATTTGGACTCTTTCAAAGATGAAAAGTAGAAGGAGGAGTTTTAAATCTAAGACACTCTCAGGAAACTCAAGATGGAGGGAGGAATGATATGAAAACAAACAACCCTTGAAGAAGACCCTCTTCTTCTTCTCGTTTCTCTCTCTAGACACCCTAACTTGTGTCTTTTATATCTCCACGACCTAAGGGTCTTTCTCTCTAGTTTTTGGATGGCTTAAAGGCATCTCAAGTCTCTATCTTCATCAAAAATTTTATAAAGAAACTCATTTGATACAGAGAGATATGATAGAGTCCTTGTCTAGGTCAAATACCTAGTCAAGGCTTATCCAAACATGGCTAGTTAAGGGGCGCCCAACTCTTAAACACCTCCTCCATATTTTCGTGCATGGATCACCAGCAAAGGATGCACAATGTATACCCTAAAATCAATGAAAATTCTAAAAAAAAAATTTGGATAAATTCGGTGCAAAATTGAAAGAGTTTTGGATTTCTAAAACTCTATCTCATAGAATTCGAAATCCAAACTTATTCCTTTTTGATTTGATCCAAACCACCTTCCATGTAAGAAAGAAGAAAGGAAACCTTTTGTGAACGTGGGAGAGACCTGGGAGAGGGCTTTTGTCACACAAAATAAGTGGAGATTGGCGTTGAATAAGAGAGAGGGCATGGGGAAGGCTTATGTGGCGCAAGGTGGAATCCTAGTCTTACTAGGATTCTATCTCATGACTTGTTTTAATTTGGTTTCTCAAACCAAATCAAACCAAAATTAGATCAACCTAATTAAAATAGGTCTTAACCCAATTAAAAACCTAATTTAATCAGTTTAAATTAGATTTAAATCTGATTTAATTTTCTAATCAAATTAGAAATTAGATTGACCCAAGTCCTAGTTAAACTAGGACTAGTTTTTTCTTGCACTTGGCTTATCCAATAAACCAATTGGACTTGATCCAATCAAACCCAAACTAAATATAATTAAATCATATTTAATTATACTTAATCTCATCTCATTGGCTTAATCAAATTAAGCCAATTAGCAATCAAATTGCTAATCGATCCTCCTGCAACACTTGCACTGGGTTAAATGTCAATCGTATTGATCATTTAACCCTAGAACGATTCTTATTCGTTGATCAACAATCCGATCGGATCATAAACTCTAATGTGTGTGACCTCATAGGTCTGAACCTAAGTCGGTAGTACAGAAATAAATTTTTGTACCAATCGAAGTGACCATCTAGCAATAGTACCCGATGATCGGATAGGTCGAATGTATAGAACAACATCCTTAGAACCCATGTGGATATAGTTTTCATATAATTCATCTCCTTGACCAAAATGATCATAGGACACCCCAGAGTTCAACTGTCAACTCTGATCAAGTTGTCCACATTATATTTCAAAATATCAAATCCATCTGATGGATTACCCTGACCAAGGTTTTGCTAAATTGAAATACAGCGACTCATTCTTCTCTAACTCTTGGAGTGGTCAATCCCATCTCGATCACACTCTGACTTCGCAAGTACTTGACTGTGCCCAGAAGCTTTCCATCCCTGAATTAGAAATTCAGTTAGTCCAGTACCAAAGCACAGTGAGTTGCTTGCAAGTCACTGAGGCGATCTCAAGTCTAAGGGACACTTATACCTATATCCCATCAGAGACATTCTCGACAGTAGAATACTCTGGAGTTGGTCATGTTCAATGATGATGTACCCTTACATCTCACCTGTATGCCATACCAGTGTCTCCACACTCCTTGGTTAAGAGGACAACCAACCCATATGGCCTACAGTAACCTATGCTCGATAGAAAGCTATAGTCCTTATTTATAGCTTATCATTTGATCGTAAATAGTTTTAAGGACTAATCGATAAATTCTCTCTTTATCGAACTTAAATAGTCCTAAGGACTTCATCATAACAACGGAGTTCATTAGAAGATGAAAGCTTATGATGAAGATGCCAAATATATTTTATTTATTAACAAATCAATTACAATACTTGGTTGTTCAACCGTCAACAGCTTGATGATTGGCTTTTTGGGACACATTTCTCAATAGAAAGATCAAGTTTTGATCGCGATTCAGGCTTCGTTCAGATTCAGCAGGCTGAATTTTGGAGAACCAAAATTTAGATTAAAGAAGACTATTCCAAACTAATCCTAAATGGATACTCGTAGAGGTTGAATACTTGTACAGCTAACAAAAAGCCTCATCTCTTTCAGATCCTGATTTGAAAAAAGAGATTGCAAAACAGGTATGTGATTTGATCACAATCTAAATTTCAGCGTATTTCAATTTCAGCATATGAAATAGATCTATGTGGTTTTATATTTTTATACATACAAAATTCAGATTAAAAGTATTTTAACCTTATTCTTTACTATGGTATTTAAAAAATAAAAATTTTAAGACACATATGCATGCACCAAATCTCGAAATCCAACAGTGGTATCAGAGTCATGGATTTTCATATGCTGAATTTTAATATACATATTTTTAAAAAAAATTCAAAATCAAGTTTTTCATGATACATGAGATGTATGGATGGATCTTTAAATCTAAAATTTAATTTTAAATTTAATTTTAGAATATATAGTTGATATGTTGATGCATGCATAGATCTAAAAATTGATCTAGAAAGAGTTCTGGTTCATGTGAAATAGATACATGCATGAAACCTGAATTTTTTTGTGATCTAAATTTTGATTCATATGTATGATATATGATTATATATTTAGATCATAAATTTAACTTTAATTTGATCTATGATTAGTATATGAGATATATGATATCATGTTTAGATCTAAAATTTTGTTTAGATCTGATTTTCTACGCATATATGTGATATATGTTTGTATGTTAGAACTTAAAAATTATTTTTATATTTTAATACTTAATTTTATATAAAAAATTTATATCTGAAATATGATTTTAGAATCTAAAATTTATGTTTATGCATCAGAATTTTGCTCATAGAAAAATCAAAAATTAGGTCATGTAATAGGATTACATCTAAGGTTTTTGATTTGAGTCATATGGATCTAATTCAATTAAGTAATTGGTTAAATCGAGCAGTGTTGAATTGAGTTAGATTAATTAAGTTAACGATCAAACAATTATTGTTGATCAAATCGATTGAGTCCCATATGTAGAATCGATTAACCTAAGGACCTAATTTGATTTGTTAATTTGATCCCGATTCACTTGAGCTAACCAATTCTGATCAATTATCCAATTGATGTCTAAGGTAAGTAATTTAAAGGTGGTTATTTAATTAGTTTCATTCGCTTATCTGACTAATTTATTGGTATCTAAGGAAAGCAATGAGAGACCCCCATCAATCTCCATTTATCTGATCAATTTGAAAGATTGAGTCACAAATATGGTTGCTTGGTGGTTTGATTTAGCCCATGTCAATTACATCAGTCATGGATGACTGATCAGATAAGACCTAAACCTAAATCTCTCCATAAAATATTAAGTCCAAGATCTTCTACCATTATAGATATGTAGGCGTGCTACCGATGTTGATTATTCTTGATTGGTCACAGTGGTTCAGTTACATTGAAAACACGCAACCACTCTATTAAAAAAAAGTTGCTGCAGGGTAAAGATGGGGTTGGACCCAATAACTGTTAGATAAGGGACCCAATGACGACTTTACACTTACTTGTGAACGATGGGTCTGGCTTAACTAAGAAGTATGGGCAATAACTGTTACGTGAGCCCACATGACTTAGAGACTAAGTGGCTGCAACATGCTTAGAGAAGCATTTGGGCAAAGAGTTATCCATGCATCGATGTTTATTCGTGTTACCAATAACTGTTAGGTGAGGTGCACGGCATTGGTGAGACCTCAGCACCTACTAAAAACCCAAATGTCGCGTTAGGATTTTTATTTCTCCACCTAGAGAGTATGGGAGATCTGATAAAATAGTGGGAGTCGCCTTTTGCATCTAAAAGTCCCTATAGTAAATTATAAAAATAAGTACAAACATTCAATTAGAATCTTTGTTCTCTGCTGTTCATTGTGTTGGCTTCCAACACTCTATCTCAAATCCTAGATATCAACCAATTAACCGAAACTGATTATATAGACTGGCTCATAAATTTAAGAATTATTTTTAATTTAAAAAGTTAAGCATTGTTCTCTACCAGGTTATTTTATTGTTAACGACTTATCCAACCCATAGTCAACGAGCTATACTTGATGAGTAGATAGACAATGATAATTAAAATAGGTGCTATGCATGAGCACATGTTCACTGTCTACAACATGTTGAATCATCTGCAAGTATTATGAGGTGATCAGAGTCACACAGTGTATATGATGTGTGATGGGTAGTCAGTCTATGATCATTATTTGATAATGATTAAGGATATTAAGGAGCCTGAAAAGACTTGACATGATCATGCACAAGGAATTGCTTATGGATTTGATCCTACAATGCCTGATTAGTTTATATGAGTAGTTTGTGATAAATTACCATATGAAGACCATCACGGTACTTTATCTGAATTGGTATAAGTGTTGATAACAAAGGAACCTTGAAAGAGTTCAGAGGTAAATACCTGGAGAGCCTAAAGAAACAAAGTCACACCTATAGTAGGTATGTCGAAATTGCTTAATACTGTCCTTATGATTTTCTCTTCTCCTAGTTGAGCTATAGACTCTAGTGTAGAGTCGATAAGAAGGTAGAGGGCTGAGGAAGTAACCCCTGAATTGGCTATAAGGCAACAGTTGTTGCTGCGGCCATGGGTATCTATCCTTTGTGATCATCATTTGGATTTAGTTCTTAGAGACAGTCTCTATCATTTGCATGTTGATGCATATATGAACTTAATTGAGCAATCAGTGAATACCATTAGATCTGATAGATCCAAAATTGAGATAAAATTTAAAGTATATGTAAAACCTATAGCTAAGTCATATTGGAGAAGAAATGATTAACAAACTAAAAAAATATGGGCTTGGGCTCATTGACTGTTGTGTCAAATCTAGTTTGTACATCATCTCTTTGAGAAAATATGACCAAGCTACTCTTATGGGATAAGAGAAAAAAGACCACTGAGATACTTATCCTTGTACATATTTGATGTGTGTAGCCCATGTGATATGCTAACCAAGGAGTCATCTCTACTTTGTATATGAGATACAAATCTGAAATTTTTGAAAGTTTCAAAGAATTCAGATGTAAGTAGAGAAATAAATCAAAAATTTTTAAAGATATTTTGATCGGATCGAGGATGCAATATCATTGAAAGAAATTTTTTGATTATCTCATAAAATGACATTGTTTCATATTGGATCCCTCTTAGTAAATCTCAACTCAATGAGATAAGAAGAGTCATGAGACTATATAAGATATGATCTGATCCATAATGAAATTCACTGATTTATTTATATTTCTTTAGGGACATGCTTTATTTCTATGAAATTTGGTTCTTTCTAAACCTATTCCTACCACACCATATAAGATATGACATGGTGAGAACTGAATCTAGATTATTTTAAGATTTAAGGATGTCCAGCCTGTGTCTAAGATAGCAGGTGGATATATTAGAGGATAGGTCTATAAATCTCTTTCTAAAAGAGTTGGGGATATTACTTTCTGAGGGGATTACAATGTGATTGTGACTCAATGCTATCTTCTTGAAAAATTGTTTAACCAAGATGAAGTAGTGGGAGGAAAGTTAAGCTCTAAGAGAGTATCTCTGAAGAGCAGGGAGTCTTGGGACCTTAAGAACATATTAATCATGAATCAGTAGATGTATATTCCTCCACCTCGTACACATAGTAAGATCTCCAATCCTTTCGAAAGGTACTTGAGTATGCTTAACAGAGGATGTAGAAAAAATCATTTCTCATGGGAGATGAGGAATATACAGATGATCCCAAAACCTACAATGAGACAATGTGAGACATCGACAAAAAAAGATGTGAAATAGCTTTTCTGAGTAGAGATCTTTTAAAGATTTTTATATTGAATAGTCTGTGGATTTCACTTCTTATGATAGGTGATCACAAAGATCACAATACCCTTAGAGTTGGAACATTCATTTCAATGATATGATCAAATTGTTTGATCAGATATGAGGAATTATGGGTTTCAAAAGGGTTAGTGGGAGTGTCCAATATTGACATCGATTAAAATATGGTTGAATATAGATTTTTTCATGATGGACATAAAGTGAGGATCCAAAAGATCTATAGAAATAGATGCAATTGGATGCTTATATTTTTACAGATAAAGTACAGAGACTGGATGCTGAAAGCATTTAGCATAGAAATCTTGGAGAGGGGTCTGCTATCCTCTCGAGCATAGTCGTATGTTATAAAGTATTTGAACTGATTATACCATGATTGTCATAAGTAGATATCAGTTGTATCCTAATTGTGAGCACTAGATTACTGTGAAAATATCTTAAGCTCTTAAGAAGAACTAAGGACATGTTCAGAGAAGGATCAAAGCTAACAGTGGGAGGATATACCAATTCAGACTTTATATCTGATGTTAATGATAGAATATCTACATCATGGATGTGTTCCTATATCGATATCTTGGAAGGATTCCAAATAATCGATCAATGAAAGTTGAGTATACTGTAGATATATAGGTTGTATTCTGGTTATAATGTTAGTTGCAGAATTAGTTGTCACACCATCAGATACTGTGACACTATACTGTAAAGATTATGGCACCATAACCCTTTCTAAGGAGCCTAGGTCTCACCAGATATCCAAACACATAGAACAGCAGGACACATGACTACCTCGAGTAGAAATACATAGAGGTGCAGAGAGCAAACTCCATATGTGATGTAGATGATCCACTGGTATGTTACTTAACTAGCCTAAGACTATAGCCTATCTTGTGAAGATAGCGCTTGGTACATGGCAGATTGACTTTAGTGCAAGTGAGAGATTGTTGGATGTATGTCCTAGAAGTTAATCTTGGCTGATACATTTCAAATCTCTGGGATATGATTTTGTACTTATTGGATAGTTATATTACCATTCATGTCTATGTGTCCATGAATCATCCAAGGGATTAACAAGATGATGACACATATTCTCAAAGAGTTGAGAATTTGAGATATATGTCATTGATAGTTGATTCCTAAATTGCTCTTGATTATAGGATCATCATGGAGATGGTGATTGATCCAGATAGACCAGTGCATGGATCATTTTCTTTGGATAGATGGATCTCAAGTCTGCAGTGTAGAGACACTGGAGGAGAGTGCAGGTGGTTGTTAGAGAACAACTAGCACTGAGCATGACCAACATGAGAAATCACATGGATGTCTGCTCACTCGTTAATGACTTTCTCGATGCTATAGTTACATGACTGATCCTTTGACCTGAGATGATACTACTACTCATAGTGAGGCTGCTGGAGTTTGACTGACACATCAACATGGTCTCAAGGAGCCCTTGTAGTGGATGTTGGCGATAGTTGATCCACTGTAGGAGTGGGGTGTGCATCAAGATGGGATCTATCGACCCTAGTAGAAGAGAGTAGTCCTATGAGATTTAAGAGACTGAGTTCTTAAGTCTATGGCCATAGCAGTGTGATTGATGGAAAAGAATTTTTATAGAATCATATATGGACTTAAGCTAATTGAATCTATCATATGATCGATGTTGAGGTTTGACGATTTATCCATGACCTGCTATCTAGTCGGAACTCATGATAGAGAGACTGATTCACACGTTAACTACACCTAGAGATTTATTTCAGTTCTACTGGGTTGTTACTACATACTGCTAGGTGTCATTAGTGGATTGTGAGAGCTCACTAGGATTGTTCTGGATCAATAATCCTTGTTGAGTTAGAGTGAAATTATTTTGATCCATTGAAAAGAGTTTCAATGATACAATGATAGAGATCATTGTATGTCTCACTACCAGATATAATTAAACTATGAGGTCACACAATAAAGTGAATAGGCTTAGAACAAGTAATTGAGCTTATAAAGTGTAAATTAGGTTTAGAGAAACTCATTGGGTTCATGATAACGTTGCTAGCACATGGTTGGACCCAATTTCTCTTTTTGTTGGGACTACTTATTTGATAAGTTAATTCTAACTTAATTACCTGCTAATAACCTACATAAATAAAATTCATGAGACTTCAATTATTGGGTGTCTAAGGTTATGGATCACATAAATTAAGGGTGCAAGTCCCTTATGAATCTCCTTGATAGTTATTATGGGGCACCACCTTGATTTGATCAATTTGGATGTGTCCATTGATTAGAAGGCCTTTTGTTTTCATATGGAGCATCTCTTGGGTATATTTTGAGGTGTCTAATTATGAATGCAAGGGCTTCAATTGTTAGTGCCTAATGGGATTCCTAATATAAGTTGGATAACTTAAGTTAATAGGAATCCTAATGCAAGTAGGACTTGTATTATGAGATTGAATAGGATTCAATCCTTATGTCTATTTAAAGGATCCTCTCCTAAAGTCTCTAGAGCATAAAAAACAATAGCCCGTCACACCCAAAGGCTCTCCCCATGCCCTCTCTTCCTCTCCCTTTCTCTCCTCTTGGGTGTTTTATACACTTTTTCCTTGGGACGTGCATCCCAAGGAGTTTCATATCCAAAAGAGTTTGGGTGCCTCTTTCTTGTTGGTTTCTAATATTTGGTAGCAGCACATGAAGGAAAAATTACCTTTTTCCTTGTAGGATCTTCCAGATCTAATGAGATCTGGGATGAAATATTTAAAAAAAAATTATCCTATAATATTTTAAATCTAAGATCTATTAGATCTGATTCTTATTATCTGATATTCAATCTAAAATTAAATCTAAAATTTGAGGATTAGAGAAATACCTCTAAGGTAACTAGATTACCCTGTAGATGATCGCAGCAGTGCCCGAGGTTCAAAAATAGCTACGTAGTCGCCTGACCTCTACCGATATCCACTCGAGCTATATCTGGATCATCTTCTCCTTGCAAATCTCTGCTCTAAAAATCAGATTTGGATCTGATCTGGAAGATCTTAAAAAGATCTTCTGAAGCTGGAGCAGCAGCTTCTTGATAAATCCCTACAGCCTTCTGATCAGGGAGCCACCACGCCTTGGACAAGCTCCAGATGGATGCCCAACTTCTTGGACATGAAGAGAGGAGAGAGAGGACTAGAGGGGGCATGGAGAAGTAGAGGGATATCAGGCTTTTGGTGGGGATTGAGTAGATTATTTAAACCCTAGGCGCAGACAGGGTTTAAATAAACCCTGCTGCATCATGCAGTGCCACATCATTCGACCAATCAAAAAATTTCAATTAATTTTGAAAAAATTTTGATTGGTGGAGTGATGTCATCTAATCATATCAGATAAAAACCACACCAAATCTCCTACTGTTGGCACCAACACTGGATAAACACAGTGAGATTGGCACCCAACAGTTTGAGTCGATCAAGGCACAGAGTCCTCATCACATGGGACTCTATCCTTATCCACTTGGGGTGCACGTCCAATCTGATCTTGGTGCCCACTTTAAGGCCTAATTTAGTAGGTGGACACTCCACAAAAACTCTCCAATGACCTCTTGCTAAGTGGCCTTCAGTTCAAGATCCATAAGTCAATGTTTGACCGATGTCCTAAAATAGAAATGGCAGGTGATATGAATTGGCAGGAATTATCTTAAATTCATCTCATGAATTAAGACAAGACACTTTTGAGCTGGACTCACTTAAGTCAGACTGTGAGAAACCTTCTCAAAGTTCTCTGGGTGAGTCAAATCATATTTGGCTCAGTCGAGATAGAAAAAATTATACGAGGAGAAAGTTAGGCTCAATCGTGTGCTAGTACGATTTCCTTGAACCTAATTGGATCTAATCCAAATCAATCAAATTGGGCTAGCTCAATTGATGACATTTAGACCCTAACTCTCATTTTCATATGGTAATGAGACATGTCGTGATCTCATCATCGACATCATCGAAACTCCTTTCGATGGCCAGAACTCTTTTGATTCAGATAATTAGAATGACTGATCATCAAGATCATTCTAATTGCTCTCAAAATCCACCAGTGATACCTAGCAGTATATGATGGTAACCTATCAAAAATGAAGACAAATCTCTCAATGCAGCTACCTGTGTGATTGAGTTCTTCTATCAAGAGTCCCGATTGAATTAGGGTTAAGGTGAACTCGTCAAACCCAACATCAGTCATATGAATCAATTGATCGATCCAAGTCCAATGTGAAACCTTAATGGAAAATTCTTTTTCATTATTTTACTTTGCCATGGCCATAGGCTTAAGGACTCAATCTTTCGATCATCATAGGACTACCACTTATCTACCGAGGTTGATAGATCCCTTCTTGGTGCAATCTGGTTCCTACAATGAATATGCTACAGCCAACATACACCTCAGGATTTCGAATGGCTATGAGATCGAGTTATGGTATAGTCAAACTATAACACACTCAAGGTGAACTATCGATGTACCTCAGGTCAAAAAGTTAGATACATAGCTACAGCATCGAGCTAGTCATCGATGAGAAGGTAGACTTCCTTATAACTGCTCGAAGTGGTCACGTTTAGTACTCTCATTCTCAATGAATACCTGTACTCTCACTCTGGTGTCTCCACACTGTAGACTCAAGACACATCTATCCTAAAAAAGTGATCGTACACCAACCTTCTGATTCGATCACCATCCTCGTAATGATCCTATGGTCAGGAGCTGTTTATGAGTTAGTTATGTAAATTCATACCTTAAATTTTCAACTCTTGAAAATATGAATTAACATTCTTACTAACTCAAAGGATGTATCACAGACATAATGTACACAATGTGATAGTAGAATAATCTTTTTATTCATTTATAGTCAAAATTATAAATTTACCCTTACATTTGTACAAGAATGTGTCAGCCAATCTGGCATCTAGGGCACACATCTAACAAATTTTCACTTGACCTAATGCCAATTGGCTACATATCTAAGTCCCACCTTTTCAAGGTAGGCTTCGATCTTCTGCTAGCCTAATGGCTTTGTCAGTGGGTCTGCCACATTGTCTGTGAAGTCGACTCTCTTAACCTCGACATAATCTTTTTGAGGTAGTCACGGATCAGATAGAATTATCGCTCGATATGCTTGGACTTTTGGTGAGATCTTGGCTCCTTAGCTAGAGCTATGACATCATTATTGTCACAGTAAAGAGGGATGACATCCAATGACATCACTCCAAGCTCTGCGGCAAACTTCTTGTATCAGAATGCCTCCTTCGCAGCTTCTGATGCAGCAATATACTCTGCCTCCATGGTGGAATCAGCAATCACCGTCTACCTGGAACTCTTCCAGCTAACTGCACCACCATTGCAAATGAACAGACTCCTAGATGTTGACTTTCGATCATCTATATCAGACATAAAATCTGAGTTTGTAAATCCCTGAACCTGGAGTTCTCCATTCCCAAAGATTAGAAACATATCCTTAGTGCTTCTCAAGTACTTAAGGATACATTTCACAGAAGTCCAGTGCTCTTCGCTTGAATTTGACTAATATCTGCTTGTGACACTCATAGCATGGGCTATATCAGGTCGTGTACATAGCATGGCATACATGAGGCTCCCTATTGCAGAAGCATAAGGGATCTTGCTCATGCATTCAATCTCCTCAGGTGTGCTAGGGCACATCTTCTTGGAGAGATGAATGCCATGTCTAAAAGGTACTAAACCTCTTTTGGAGTTTTTCATGCTAAACCTTTTTAGCACCTCCTCTATATACATCTTTTGTGAAAGTCTCAGCATCCTATTTGGTCTATCTCTATAGACTTTAATACCCAGTATAAAGGATGCCTCTCCTAGATCTTTCATAGAGAACTCCTTAGACAACCATATTTTGACTGAGGTCAATATGAAAATATCATTCCCAATCAGGAGGATGTCATCTACGTACAGTACGAGAAAGACAACTATGCTCGTGCTGACCTTCTTAAACACACATGGTTCCTCCTCGTTCTTGATGAAACCAAATATTTGTAGGAACTAGATCTAGGGTTTCAGAGTTAGATCTTGAAACTTTTTCAAGATCATACGGCGGAAGACTAAAATAAATCAAAATTTATTTTCTAAAATCAGAGAATCCCTAGATCTAAGATCCTATTATATGATTATTACATAGCATTAAATCAAAATTAAAATATATAAATATAGAATGAACTACATGTTGATCATATCAACATGTTTCAATACCACATCTAATGTATGTATTAAACAATAGATCAGATCTATTACCTTGCAAGTTAGATACTCTAACCTCACTAATCCGGGCTTAAGGATGATGTTGCAAGCCGCACATGCATCCAACCTCTAGGAGTCGTCCACACGAGCCCACGAATCTCGATCAGAAGTCCTGCTTCAGGAAATCAGCACAGTATGCTAGTACTGCGCTGATCCTTCTTTGATGGTTGATCAGGTGCCTCCTTCTTCTTGATTTGGACTCTTCCAAAGATGGAAAGTGAAAGGAGGAGTTTTAGATCTGAGACACTCTCAGAAAACTCAAGATGGAGGGAGGAAAGATATGAAAACAAAAAACCCTAGAAGAAGACCCTCTTCTTCTTCACGTTTTTCTCTCTAGATACCCTAACTTGCATCTTTTATATTTCCATGACCTAAAGGTATTTCTCTCTAATTTTTAGATGGAACAAAGGTCTCTTAAATTTCTATCTTTTCCTAAAATTTCATGAAGAAACTCATTTTATACAGAGAGATATGATAGAGTCCTTGTCTAAGTCAAATACCTAGTCAAGGCTTATCCAAACATGGCAAGTTAAGGGGTGCCCAACTCTTGAGCACCTCCTCCATTTCTTCATGCATGGATCACTAGAAAAGGATGCAAAATATGTACCCTAAAAGTTATGAAAATTTTAAAAAAAATTTGGATAAATTCAGTGCAAAATTGAAAGAGTTTTGGATTTCTAAAACTCTATCTCATAGAATTCGAAATCCAAACTTATTCCTTTTTGATTTGATCCAAACCACCTTCCATGTAAGAAAGAAGAGAGGAAACCTTTTGTGAACGTGGGAGAGACCTGGGAGAAGGCTTTTGTCACACAAAATAAGTAGAGATTGACATTGAATAAGAGAGAGGGCGTGGGGAAGGCTTATGTGGCGCAAGGTGGAATCCTAGTTTTACTAGGATTCTATCTCATGACTTGTTTTAATTTGATTTCTCAAACCAAATCAAATCAAAATTAGATCAAACTAATTAAAATAGGTCTTAACCTAATTAAAAATTTAATTTAATCAGATTAAATTAGATTTAAATCTGATTTAATTTTCTAATCAAATTAGAAATTAGATTGACCCAAGTCCTAGTTGAACTAGGACTAGTTTTTCCTTGCACTTGGCTTATCCAATAAACCAATTGGACTTGATCCAATCAAGCCCAAACTAAATCTAATTAAATTATATTTAATTAGACTTAATCTCAACCCATTGGCTTAATCAAATTAAGCCAATTAGCAATCGAATTGCTAATCGATCCTCCTGTAACACTTGCACTGGGTTAAATGTCAATCGTATTGATCATTTAACCCTAGAATGATTCTTAATCGTTGATCAACCATCCGATCGGATCATGAACTCTAATGTGCGTGACCTCATAGGTCTGAACCTAAGCCGGTAGCACAGGAATAAATTTTTGTACCAATCGAAGTGACCATCTAGCAATGGTACCCGACGATCGGATAGGTCGAATGTGTAGAACAACATCCTTAGAACCCATGCGGATATAGTTTTCATATAATTCATCCCCTTGACCAAAATGATCATAGGATACCCCAGAGTTCAACTGTCAACTCTGATCAGGTTGTCCACATTGTATTTCAAAATATCATATCCATCTGATGGATTACCCTGACCAAGGTTTTGCTAAATTGAAATACAACGACTCATTCTTCTCCAACTCTTGGAGTGGTTAATCCCATCTCGATCACACTCTGACTTCGCAAGTACTTGACTGTGCCTAGAAGCCTTCCATCTCTGAATTAAAATTCAGTTAGTCCAGTACCAAAGCACAGTGAATTGGTTACAAGTCACTGAGGCGATCTCAAGTCTAAGGGACACTTATACCTATATCCCATCAGAGACATTCTCGACAGCAGAATACTCTGGAGTTGGTCACGTTCAATGATGATGTACCCTTACATCTCATCTGTATGCCATACCAGTGTCTCCACACTCCTTGGTTAAGAGGACAACCAACCCATATGGCCTACAGCGACCTATGCTCGATAGAAGCTGTCGTCCTTATTAACAGCTTATCATTTGGTCGTGAACTGTTTTAAGGACTAATCGATAAATCCTCTCTTTATCAAACTTAAATAGTCCTAAGGACTTCATCATAACAACGGAGTTCATTAGAAGATGAAAGCTTATGATGAAGATGCCAAATATATTTTATTTATTAACAAATCAATTACAATACTTGGTTGCTCAACCGTCAACAGCTTGATGATTGGCTTTTTGGGACACATTTCCCAACAACTCCCACTTGTCCTAAAGCCACTCGGTACAGTATCTAATACCCATCTTCGACTTGTGGTTGTCGAACTCCTTTATCGCCAGGGCTTTAGTGAAGGGGTCGGCCAGGTTCTCCTTTTCGTCGATCTTCTGAAGGTCGACGTCACCTCGATCCATGATCTCTCAGACCAGGTGGAAGCGGCGCAAGATGTGCTTCGTCCGCTGATGTGCTTTGGATTCCTTCGCCTGAGCTATGGCACCAGTGCTGTCGCAGTAGAGCAGGACTGGACCATCGAGGGAGGGTGCTACTCCAAGCTCAGTGATGAATTTTCTCAGTCACACAGCTTCCTTCGCGGCATTCGATGCTGCGATGTACTCTGCTTCACAAACAGAGTCTGTCACAGTATGCTGCTTGAAACTCTTCCAGCAGATGGCTCCACCATTCAGAGTAAAGATATAACCCGACACGCTCCTGTTGTCATCATGGTCAGATTGAAAGCTGGAGTCTGTGAACCCCACAAGTTTCAGATCTGACTCGCCATAAACCAACCATTGGTCCTTAGTATTTTCAAATACTTAAGGATGGCTTTAACCACTTTCCAGTGATTTTCTCCAAGATCAGATTGGTATCTACTCACTACTCCTAGTGAGTATGCCACATCTGGTCTTGTACATGTCATGGCGTACATGATAGATCCCATGGCTGAAGAATATGGGACTTTACTCATACGCTCTCTCTCTTCAGGAGTTGTTGGATAATCCTTCTTAGAGAGAGAAATTTCTTGGCCTATCGGTAGATAGCCCTTCTTGAAATTCTTCATGTTGAACCTCTTCAGCACAGTGTCTATGTACATGGACTGGGATAACCCAAGCATCCTTTTAGATCTATCCCTATAGATCTTCATCCCTAGGATGTAGGATGCTTCACCTAAGTCCTTCATGGAGAACTATGATGACAACCAAACTTTTATTCCCTATAGTGCGGGGATGTCATTCCCGATTAAGAGAATGTCATCCACGTACAAGACAAGGAATACCACAATTGGACCATTTGCCCATTTATAGATGCAGGGCTCTTCTCCATTCTTAATGAAGCCATACGTTTTGATCATCTTATCAAAATGCATGTTCCAACTCCGAGAAGCTTGCTTCAATCCATAAATGGATCTCTGAAGCTTGCACACCTTGGACTCATCTGTGGATGTAAACCCCTCAGGTTGTATCATATACACCTCTTTGGTCAGCTCTCCATTCAGGAAAGCTGTCTTTACATCCATCTGCCAGATCTCATAATCCAGATGGGCAGCTATTGCAAGCATTATCCGAATGGATTTGATCATTGCCACAGGGGAAAACCTCTCGTCATAGTCAATACCATAATGTTGACGATACCCCTTGGCGACCAGACGGGCTTTATAGGTCTCCACCTTTCTGTCTGCACCCCTCTTCCTTTTGAAGACCCATTTACACCCAATGGGTTTAACCCCTTCAGGTGGGTCAACCAATGTCCATACATCGTTGACCTTCATGGACTCCATTTCAGATTTCATGGCTTCAAGCCATTTCTCGGAATCAGGTCTATGCATTGCATCCATATAGGTGATCGGATCCTCATTATTCTCATCAAATTCGATGGGATCACCATCTCAGACCAAGAAACTGTAGTATCTGTCCAGCTGACGTGGTACTCTACCGGATCGTCTTAATGGTGCAGGTACATTGGGCTTCGGATATGATCTAATCATATCAGACTCAGGTTCAGCTATTGGTGTTGGTCCTTCTACCTGTTGAACTTCATCAAGTTCAACCTTAGAGGCAACGATTCCTTCACCAAAGAACTCCTTTTCTAAAAAGGTTGCCTTAAGGCTGACGAACACCTTTTGTTCATCAGCATGGTAAAAAAAATATCCTTTTGTCTCTTTGGGGTACCCTATGAATGAGCATTTGTCAGACTTAGCTCCAAGTTTGTCTGTGACTAATGTTTGACATAGGTCGGGCACCCCCAGACCCTAAGGTGTGAAAGTGCTGGCTTACGTCTTGTCCATATCTCATATGGAGTCTTAATTACAGACTTACTTGAAACCCTGTTTAATAGATAACAGGCCGATTCGAGTGCATATCCCTAGAAGGATATCGGCAAGCTAGCAAAACCCATCATGGATCGGACCATGTCTAATAGAGTCCGATTCCTCCTTTCAGACACACCATTATGCTGTGGTGTTCCTGGAGGAGTCCATTGAGAGAGAATCCCATTCTCTCTTAGATATGTGAGAAACTCACTAGAAATGTATTCTCCTCCTCGATCAGATCGAAGAGTTTTAATACTCTTCCCAGTTTATTTTTCTACTTCACTTCGGAATCGTTTGAATATTTCAAATGAATCTGACTTATGTTTCATCAGATAGGCATATCCATATCGGGATAGGTCATCCGTGAAAGTTATGAAGTAGAAATATCCACCTCTAGCACTGGTGCTCATGGGCCCACATATATCAGTATGTACTAGGCCCAAGAGTTCAGTAGCTCTCTCACCTTTTTCAGTAAAAGGTGACTTGGTCATTTTACCAAGAAGACAGGACTCACAGGTTGAAAGTGATTCACAATCACTGACTTCGAGGATTCCCTCTTGAGTCAACCTATTTATTCTGTTCTTATTTATATGACCTAGCCTCCAATGCCATAAGTAGATATCTGACACACTATCTAATCTAAGGTGCTTGCCAGTAGAATAGACTCTTATCAGGCTTGATCTTTCTGGTCTGGCTCTGTACTGATGTCCCAACCTGAACTTGCACCTTCTTCACTTTCTTCTTCTTGTTCTTCTTCCTTTCTCAAAGGATCGAGAACCAGAAGACGAACCTCCCACTGAGTTCACCGACTCCTTGTGAAGTTAGTGATCCTTCTCAAAGTTCTGAAGCAACCCCAGTAACCCATGGTAGTTTACTTCAGGCTTTGTCATTCTATAATGAGTGAGGAATGGGAGATAAGACTTGGGCAGCGAGTTCAGTATTGCATCTTTTCTAAGCTGCTCATGCAAGGGAAAGCCAAGCTTGCTCAATCGTTCCATCAGCTTGATCATGTACAATACATGATCAGTGACAGAGGCACCATCCCGCATTTTGGCGTTGAAGATGGCACAACTAGTCTTGTGCCTCTCTACATCATCGGATGTACCAAAGGCATGCTCCAACACTTGAAGCATGTCCTTTGGCTGAGCTGTCTCGAATCTACGACTGAACTCGTCGCTCATAGCAGCCAGCATGATACAGCGCACCGTGGTCCGATCACTGAGCCACTTTTGGTAAGTGTCTCTGACTGTTCCTCATGCATTGATAGCTGGCTCCTCAGGTGCAGGATCCATTATCACATATAGGATCCATTCATGCTCCAGGACTATCTTCAACTTTCGGTACCAGCTACTGAAGTTGGGTCCCACCAACTTATCATTATCCAACAATGATCGAAGCGATAGGAAAGTGGTCATATTTGCACAAAGGAGAACCATAACCTAATTAGTAATTGATTCATTAAACCTAAAGATTTGAACTTTAATCAAAAGGTTTCTCCCACTATTTTATTCGAATTGGTAGCCTCTACCTCCAATTCGAGGAATTACCCTAATTCCTTAGTGGGTACTAGAATCCACTTAGACTGCACACAAGCCCAACTTTGGTTGGCCAACCCATGTACATCTAAGGGTAGGTTCATAACCAATTGTTTTTCTAAATAATTTCTAGTAATTTTAATTTTGCCCCAGAAACCTAATCAGTAGGCTTTGGCCTCCACTGTAAGGATCCGGTTAGGTCCAACCATTAACATGATCATACTTGGTGTATCTAACCAACGAATGATTAAGCCCAACTTTGGTTGGCTCACCTAACCACCATTAGAGAGATACTTCCAAGTTGTCATATGATGAGTGATAATTCCATTAGTCAACAAGCACCAGGCCTTTGGGTCTGCAATGATTATTGAGTTAATGGACTCATTATCAAACACCTTAATGAGAGGCTATGACTCAGTTATCTCCATAACTTTGTCATTTTAAGGATCTAATAATTTTAGAGGATTTAAATAATATAGAGGATGAGATCAGATGAACCAACTTATCATGATCCTCCCACTGGCTTCACCAAGTCAGCTTAAGGGAGACCATTAAAAGGGCTGGTCTAGGAGCACCTAAATCAGTCACACTGATTTACCTAGCTGACATGGGTCAGCTCGAACAGTCAAGTGATCCGATCAAAACATAATTTCACCAAGAGGCCAGGTAAGTTCGATCAGTGGGAGGGTCTGCCAAAACTTGCCTTAGACACCATCAGAAATGGCCAGGTAAGCGGGCTCCCAATTAAAAACCACCGGTCTGGTTTACCTTAGACACCAACTGGTTTAATTAGTTTCGATTAGATCAACCTAACAGTTCGTGCTAGACCGCTTAGCCAAGAATCAAGTCCATTTGATTCTCGTTAAAGATATGGACCTGACCAACTACAACTATTGTAATTGATCTAGAGAATCCTTGACCTAATCTAAGACAATAATTGATTAGATTTAGTCAATTCTCTAATTAAGTCCATCTTTAATCTAACCATAGGTCTAACCCAATTAATGGACCTAATTCCCACTAACCCATTAACCTAATGTGTTATGATTTGTGTCTTAGGTTCTTCAATTCACAATCCTAGAACCTAATCAAACAACTTCTTAATTCTTAATTAAGTTTTGGGCTGAGGGTTGGGTTCGGCTTTTCAAAAAATAATTTTCATATTTGTAAAATAATTTTACAATATGATTCTACCAACCATATTGCATGTTTGATTCATAATCAAGATACAAGTGAAATAAACATGAAACTACTTTAGATCTAATCTAAACAGATTTATGTAATTGAAATAATTTCAACTTTAAACTATTTCTTTGCACAAAAATTATTAACAAAGAGATTTTATTTCAGATTTAAACATCTTTTAAATCTAATAAATCATAAATTTAATCTAGATCATATCTAACAAATTTATGATTAAAGATAGATCTAACAAACTAGGACAACCTTTGCACTGTAAGGGGTAAACCTTATAGCAGGACAACCTTGCAGTTTGTGATTGATCTAAAATTTTAATTTAGATTTAATAATAGATTATAAATTAGATCTAATCTAAAAAATAATCTAAGTATGTATAAATAATCATGTAATAAAGAACCTAGGCTCTGATACCAATTGTAGGAACCAGATCTAGGGTTTCAGGGTTAGATCTTGAAACTTTTTCAAGATCATACAGCGGAAGACTAAAATAAATCAAAATTTATTTTCTAAAACTAGAGAATCCCTACATCTAAAATCCTATTACATGATTATTACATAGCATTAAGTCAGAAATTAAAATATATAAATATAGAATGAACTACATGTTGATCATATCAACATGTTTCTATACCACATCTAATGTATGTATTAAACAATAGATCAGATCTATTACCTTGCAAGTTAGATGCTCTAACCTCGCTGATCTGGGCTTAAGGATGATGTTGCAAGCCACACATGCATCCGGCCTCTAGGAGTCATCCACACGAGCGCACGAATCTCGATCAGAAGTCCTGCTTCAGGAAATCAGCACAGTATGCTAGTACTGCACTGATCCTTCTTTGATGGTTGATCAGGTGCCTCCTTCTTCTTGATTTGGACTCTTTCAAAGATGGATAGTGAAAGGAGGAGTTTCAAATCTGAGATGCTCTCAGAAAACTCAACATGGAGAGAGGAAAGATAAGAAAACAAAAAACCTTAGAAGAAGACCCTCTTCTTCTTCACGTTTTTCTCTCTAGACACCCTAACTTGAGTCTTTTATATTTCTACTACCCAAAAATCTTTCCCTCTGATTTTTTGGTGGCACAAAGGTCTCTCAAATCTCTATCGTCTCCTAAAATTTCATGAAGAAACTCATTTTATACAGAGAGATATGATAGAGTCCTTGTCTAGGTCAAATACCTAGTCAAGGCTTATCCAAACATGGCAAGTTAAGGGGCGCCCAACTCTTGAGCACCTCCTCCATTTTTTCGTGCATGGATCACCAGCAAAGGGTGCACAATGTGTACCTTAAAATCCATGAAAATTCTAAAAAAAATTTGGATAAATTCGGTGCAAAATTGAAAGAGTTTTGGATTTCTAAAACTCTGTCTCATAGAATTCAAAATCCAAACTTATTCCTTTTTGATTTGATCCAAACCACCTTCCATGTAAGAAAGAAGTGAGGAAACCTTTTGTGAACGTGGGAGAGACCTGGGAGAGGGCTTTTGTCACACAAAATAAGTGGAGATTGGTGTTGAATAAGAGAGAGGGCATGGGGAAGGCTTATGTGGCGCAAGGTGGAATCCTAGTCTTACTAGGATTCTATCTCATGACTTGTTTTAATTTGGTTTCTCAAACCAAATCAAACCAAAATTAGATCAACCTAATTAAAATAGGTCTTAACCCAATTAAAATCCTAATTTAATCAGATCAAATTAGATTTAAATCTGATTTAATTTTCTAATCAAATTAGAAATTAGATTGACCCAAGTCCTAGTTGAACTAGGACTAGTTTTTTCTTGCACTTGGCTTATCCAATAAACCAATTGGACTTGATCCAATCAAGCCCAAACTAAATCTAATTAAATCATATTTAATTAAACTTAATCTCAGCCCATTGGCTTAATCAAATTAAGCCAATTAGCAATCAAATTGCTAATCGATCCTCCTGCAACACTTGCACTCGGTTAAATGTCAATCATATTGATCATTTAACCCTAGAACGATTCTTAATCATTGATCAACCATCCGATCGGATCATGAACTCTAATGTGTGTGACCTCATAGGTCCAAACCTAAGCCGGTAGCATAGGAATAAATTTTTGTACCAATCAAAGTGATCATCTAGCAATGGTACCCGACGACCGAATAGGTCGAATGTGTAGAACAACATCCTTAGAACCCATGCGGATATAGTTTTCATATAATTCATCCCCTTGACCAAAATGATCATAGGACACCTCAGAGTTCAACTGTCAACTCTGATTAGGTTATCCACATTGTATTTCAAAATATCATATCCATCTGATGGATTACCCTGACCAAGGTTTTGCTAAATTGAAATACAGCGACTCATTCTTCTCCAACTCTTGGAGTGGTCAATCCCATCTCGATCACACTCTGACTTCGCAAGTACTTGACTGTGCCCAGAAGCCTTCCGTCCCTGAATTAGAAATTCAGTTAGTTTAGTACCAAAGCACAGTGAGTTGCTTGCAAGTCACTGAGGCGATCTCAAGTCTAAGGGACACTTATACCTATATCCCATCAGAGATATTCTAGACAGCAGAATACTCTGGAGTTGGTCACGTTCAATGACGATGTACCCTTACTCTCACCTGTATGCCATACCAGTATCTCCACACTCCTTGGTTAAGAGGACAACCAACCCATATGGCCTACAGCGACTTATGCTCGATAGAAGCTGTCGTCCTTATTAACAGCTTATCATTTGGTCGTGAACAGTTTTAAGGACTAATCGATAAATCCTCTCTTTATCGAACTTAAATAGTCCTAAGGACTTCATCATAACAACGGAGTTCATTAGAAGATGAAAGCTTATGATGAAGATGCCAAATATATTTTATTTATTAACAAATCAATTACAATACTTGGTTGCTCAACCGTCAACAGCTTGACGATTGACTTTTTGGGACACATTTCCCAACAATATTTTGATCACATCATTGAAATGAGTATTCCAACTCCGAGATGCTTGCTTAAGTCCATAAATGGACCTTTGCAGCTTGCAGATCTTATGATCATCATCACTGGATGTGAAACCAAGCGACTGTTCCATATAGATATCTTCCTCAAGATATCCATTTAAGAATGCCATTTTCACGTCCATCTGCCATATTTCGTAATCGAAATAGGCTGCAACAACAATCAATGTACGGATGGATTTTTGCATGGCTACGGGCAAAAAGATATCCTGATAGTCAATACTTTCGCACTAACTATAACCTTTCGCTATGAGCCTAGCCTTAAATGTCTCCATATTCCCATCTGCACCTATCTTTCTCTTGAAGATCCATTTACACCTAATAAGTACAATACCTTCAGGTGGATCTACCAAAATCCAGACTTGGTTTGAGTGCATCGAGTCAATTTTTGATCTCATTACCTCTAACCATTTCTCAGAGTCGATATCTGATATCGTCTCGTCATAGGTCTTGGGGTCATCACCATGAGCCCCATTTTTCGTGAGGAATATTTTCTCTACTTCCTCTTATATAGTACCTAAGTACCTTTTAGGAGGATGAAAAACCCTAGTCAATCTATGAGGTGGAAGAGGTTATATTAGGATTGGTTCTAATTGATTTGGTTCCTTAGGTTCTTTAGCTCGTTGCTCTTGGAAGATATTCTCCTTGAGCTTAATTATTCTTCCGATGCCACCATCTTGAATAAACTATTTTTCAAAAAAAATAGTATGTCGATTCACAATCACATTGTGATCTTCCAAAATATAGAAAAAGTATCCTAATGACTCTTTAGGATATCCTATGAACCGAGCTCTAAAAGATCTGAACTCTAACTTATCCGCCTGCTGTCTCTTGACATGAGCCGGACAACCCCAAATTCTGAGATGACTCAGACTTGGCTTCTTACCATGCCATATCTCATACGGTGTGGTAGGAATAATTTTAGAGGAAACCCTATTCAATACATATATTGCTGTCATGAGATAATGTCCCCAAAGAAACTCAGGAAGGTCCGTGAAGCCATCATGGAACGAACCATATCTAATAGGGTCCGGTTCCTCCATTCTGAAATCTCGTTGAGTTGGGCGTTCTAGGTGGAGTCCATTGAGAGACTATGCCATTGTCCTTAAGATAGTCTAGGAACTTCTGACTAAGATATTCGCCTCCTCGATCTGATCGAAGAATCTTAATAAACTTTCCTGTTTGTTTTTCTACCTCATATCTGAATTCTGTGAACTTTTTAAAGGCTTCAGACTTATGTTTCATTAGAAACACATATCCGTACCTAGACATATCATCAGTGAAGGTAATGAAGTAGACATAGTTGCCTCTAGTCGGTATATCAAATGGGCCGCACACATCTGTATGTACTAGGACAAGTAGGTCTGTGGCCCTTTCCCCATGTCCTGTAAAAGGGAGCTTGATCATTTTGCCTTGAAGGTATGATTTACAAACTGGATATAACTCGAAAGTCAACAAACTCAATAGTCTGAATTTTTCTAATTTGTTAACCCTGTCTTCCGCTATATGACTTAGCCTTAGGTGCCACAGATACCTATCATTTAGACTATCTCTAGGCCTTTTAATTCCCATGGCATTCATATTTTGCTCGATATGAAATACAGATACATCAATATATAGTTGATAGAGACCATTAATAAGAAAATCATTTACAACTTTATTATTTTCATAAAATATGTTACAATAGTTCTTATGATAGCTAATCACATAGCCTTCTTATGCTAAACATGAAATAGAAATCAAATTTCTGCTTGCTGCAGGCACATAATAACAATCTCTAAGAACTAAATCTAATCCTAATGATAATCACAGAGGATAGGTTCCCACGGCCACAGCAGCAACTCTTGCTCCATTTCTGATGCGTAGGATCATATCTCCATCCCTCAGCCTCCTACTTTCCTCAAGATCCTGCATAGAAGTGCATAAATGAGCACTAGAACCAGAGTCAAGTACCCAACTGGATGCAGAGGAAACTGTAAGATTAGATTCTATAACGAGCATACCTCCAGAAGGACCATCCTTCTTGTTCTTCAGGGTGGCCAGGTACTGAGGACAGTTTTATTTCCAATGGCCGTCTGAATTGCAGTGAAAATATTTTTTCTTTTCAGCAGCCTTCTTCTTTGGTTCCGTCTTCTTCCTTTTCCCATCCACCTTCTGCTTCTTCACAGACTTTTTCTTCTTTTCAAAAGACTTTCTCTTGGAAGAAGTCTGCTCCATAGTAAGGACTGAGCCTTTGGAACCCTTCAAAGAAAGCTCAGCCGTAACCAACATGTTCATTAACTCAGCCAAGGTACACTGCATCTTATGCATATGGAAGTTCATGATGAACTGATCATATGCATTGGACAAGGACTGAAGGATCACATCAATCTGAAAATCTCTGTCTAAGATGACACTGAGCTTCTCAAGCTCCTCAAGGTCCTTGATCTTTGTCAAACAATGATCTTGGACTGACTGTCCATCACGTATTTTTGCTTTAAAAAGTCTTTGGCAGACTTGATACTTGGCTACGTGACTTTGTTCACCAAACAACTTTTGTAGGTGAGCCAATATTTGGTGGGTAGTCATAATATTCTTATGCTGGCATTGCAAGTCATCAGACATGGCACCCAACATGTAGTACCTGACTTTGTTATCATCATCCATCCACTTTTTCAAAGATGCTCTCTGTTCAGTAGTCGGACGTGCTGGTATGGTAGGTGGGTCCTGGTCCAAGACATGAGTCAATTTCTCAGAACCCAGAATAATTCTGTAGTTCCTCAACCAGTCCTTAAAATTAGGTCCAGTCAATCTGTGGGTGTCTAGTATTTTGGTCAGGGGGTTGGATGCAGACATGTTTCCTGTAGAGAGTCAAAAGTTTCTAGTTAGATTTTGTAATCAGTCTTAACCAATTTATTTAAGAGTTTCATTTTTAAACAAATTAGGCTCCCACTATTTTCTCAGATCCCTACACTCCCTAGGTAGAGATATGAAAATCTCTGTGATTAGTGATTTTTAGTAGGTGGTGCGGTCTCACCGACTGGTTTACCATCTCACCTAACAGTTATTGGTGATGGGTCAATCGATGAGTGGACAACTCTTGTCCAATGATTTTTTAATCATGGTGTACCCAAAACTTGGTCTCTAATTCATGAAGCTCACCGTGCCTGAAACATTACTCCAATCCTTAGTTAAGTCAGACCCACCATTTGCATGAATTAGATTCTTGATTGGGTCCCTCACCGTATCCGAAATATTGAGCACAACCCATCCTCTAATCCATAGCATCCAATACCTAATGGACATGGTTGCGTCTTCTCGGTGCAACTGAGCCACTGTAACCAATCGAGAACAATCAACTCCGAAAAGGGCCCGCATATCCACAATGGTGGAAGACCTTAGACTTAATATTTTCTTAGGGAGATTTGATTTAGGTCTTATTAAACTTGACTTGACATAGTCATAACAATTATGACTAACCTAGTGATGTGGGCTAGCTCGAATTGTTAGCCACCTCAAATCAGAACTGAGTCGACACATATGGCCAGGTAAGTGAGACCGGTGGGAGGGATATGCCATTAACTTGACAAGAACGCATTCGAGTCGAGTAGCTCCCAATTAAAAACCAGTCGGTCACATCTACCCAACTTACCTTAGACACCAAATTATCAAACCAGAACCAATTGGGTTAGCCTATAATCCAGGCTCTAACCATTAAGCCAAATTAGGTCTTAACTTGATCAAGTCACATCTAAATGTGATTCGACCTTGACCTAGACTTAATCCTATTAGGCTGGTCAATTATTAGCTTTCATGATCTCACCTAACCAACTTTTGATTCGATTTGATCAACCGCTAGACCTAATTGAGCTACCCAAATCTGAATCCAATTTTATGAAAATGGCTTAGATCTGAAATTCTCAATTTTAGACCTAATTTGATTTCATAAGCTTAATTCATTAATTAAGTCTTGGGTTTATAAACAAAATATATAAATAAATCCTAGGGTTTCAGGATCTAGAGTTTTGCAAAAAAGTAAATTTTGATTTCTGATTAAGGATGAATGCGCAGCACCCCTACATGCCATAAGAATACCCCATTGAATGGGAGGAGAGGATCTTAAACCCTACTTTGTTCTTATGACAGGACGGCCATGAAGAACAGCTTAATCAGAAATATTAATTTAACTACAAAACTAGTTAGATCTAAGTTACATATCACATATATAATTTCAGATCTAACTTATACATGCTTTGCATACATCTCGTGTATTAAAATCTGATCTAATTAGCATACTTTCAGATCTGATACATCACATATAACATCTAAAAAATAAGAATTAAATTAAACTATTCAATATGAAATCTATTCTCGACAGTTACTAGAACAATTCTACAACTAGTCTAGGCATGTATCAGATCAATCTTATGTATTAATTAAAATTTTATTTTCTATTTTTTGATATGAATATAATATTTATAACATCAAAAAAATAGAAAATAAATTAGATCTAATTTATATTTTAATCATATTAAAATGTAAAACTTCAAGACTATTCATAGTTTAAACTATTCCTAGTCTAGTCATGCATCTCATACATGTTAGATCTACTTAAATTTAATTTTTAATTTTTTAATTTTAAATCTAGTCATATCTGATGTGATATATAAAACTCATTAATATTAGAGAAATAAAAATAAAAATTATATCTAAATTAGATCTAAAATAGAGCCATCAACCTGGCTCTGATACCAGTTGAAGAAAAAACCACCTTTTTCCTTATAGGATCTTCCAGATCTAATGAGATCTGGGGCAGAATATTTAAAAAAAAAATATCCTATAATATTTCAAATCTAAGATCTATTAGATATAATTCTTATTATCTAATATTTAATCTAAAATTAAATCTAAAACTTGAGGATTAGAGAAATACCTCTAGGGTAACTAGATTACCCTGTAGATGATCGCAGCAATGCCCGAGGTTCAAAAATAGCCATGCAGTCACCTGGCCTCTACCGGTATCCACTCTAGCAGAATCTAGATTATCTTCTCCTTGCAAATCTCTACTTCAAAAATTAGATCTGGATCTGATCTAAAAGATCTTCAAAAGATCTTCTGAAGTTGGAGCAGCAGCTTCTCGATAAATCCCTGCAGTCTTCTGATCAGGGAGCCACCACGCCTTGGACAAGCACCAGATGGATGCCCAATTTCTTGGATGTGAAGAGAGGAGAGAGAGGACTAGAGGGGGCATGGAGAAGTGAAGGGATATCAAGCTTTTGCTAGGGATTGAGTAGATTCTCTAAACCCTAGGTGCAAATAGGGTTTAAATAAACCCTCCTGTGCCATGCAGTGCCACATCATTCGACCAATCAAAAAATTTAAATTAATTCTAGAAAAATTCTGATTGGTGGAGTGATATCATCTGATCATATTAGATAAGAACCCCACCAAACCCTCCTACTGTTGGTGCCAACACTGGATAAACATAGTGAGATTGGCGCCCAATAGTTTGAGTCGATCAAGGTATAGAGTCCTCATCACATGGGACTCTATCCTTATCCACTTGGGGCGCACGCCCAATCTGATCTTGGCACCCACTTTGAGGCCTAATTTAGCAGATGGACACTCCATAAAAACTCTCCAATGACCTCTTGCCAAGTGGCCTTCAGTTCAAGATCCATAAGTCAACGTTTGATCGATGTCCTAAAATGGAAATGGCAGGTGACAGAAATTGACAGGTGTTGTCTTAAATTCATCTCATGAATTAAGATAAGATTTTTTTGAGCTAGACTCACTCTAGTCAGACTGTGAAAAACCTTCTCAAAATTTTTTAGGTGAGTCAAATCACATTTGGCTCAGTCAAGATAGAAAAGATTACACGAGGAGAAAGTTAGGCTCAATCGTGTGCTAGTATGATTTTCTTGAACATAATTGGATCTAATCCAAATCAATCGAACTGGACTAGCTTGATTGATGACATCCAGACCCTAACTCTTATTTATGTGACCTAGTTAGGTTCATTTTCATATGGTAATGAGACATGTCATGATCTCATCATCGACATCATCGAAACTCCTTTCGATGGACCAAAACTCTTCTGATTCATATAATTAGAATGATCGATCATCAAGATCATTCTAATTGCTTCCAAAATTTACTAGTGATACCTAGCAGTATATGATGGCAATCCATCAGAAATGAAGATGAACCTCTTGGTGCAGCTACCTATGTGATTGAGTTCTTCTATCATGAGTCCGGACTGAATTAGGATTAAGGTGAACTCGTCAAACCCAACATCAGTCATATGAATCAATCGATCGATTCAAGTCTGATGTGAAATCTTAATGAAAAACTCTTTTCCATTATTTCACTCTGCCATGGTCATGGGCTTAAGGACTCGATCTTTCGATCATCATAGGACTACTCCTCTTATCTACCGAGGTTGATAGATTCCTTCTTGGTGTAATCTGGTTTCTACAATGAATATGCTACAGCCAACATACATCTCAGGATTCTGAATGGCTAAGAGATCGAGTTATGGTATAGTCAAACTATAACACACTTAAAGTGAATTGTCAATGTACCTCAGGTCAAAGAATTAGACACACAGCTGTAGCATCGAGCTAGTCATCGACGAGAAGGTAGACATTCTTATGACTGCTCTAGGTGGTCACGCTCAGTACTCTCATTCTCAATGAATATCTGTACTCTCACTCTGGTGTCTCCACACCGTAGACTCAAGACACATCTATCCTAAGAAAATGATCATACACCAACCTTCTAAATCGATCACCATCCTCGTGATGATCCTATGGTTAGGAGCTGTTTATGAGTTAGTTATGTAAATTCATGTCTTAAATTTTTAATACTTGAAAATATGAATTAACATTCCTACAAACTCAAAGGATGTATCACAGACATAATGTACACAATGTGATAGTAGAATAACCCTTTTATTCATTTATAGTCAAAATTATAAATTTCCCCTTACATTTGTACAGAAATATGTCAGCCAATCTGACATCTAGGGTACACATCTAACAGCGCATAGCAAGAAAAAACTCTGGAGAAGAGGAGAAGAAGAAGATCAAGGAAAAAGATCAAGTGTTGATCGCGATCTAGGCTTCGTTCAAATTCAGCAGGCTGAATTTTAAAAAACTAAAATTTAGATTAAAGAAGTTTGTTTCAGGCTGATCTTGAGTGGATACTCATAGAGGTCGGATACTTGTGTGGCTAACAGAGAGCCTCATCTCTTTCAGATCCAGATTTGAAGAAAGAGATTGCGAAATAGGTATATAATTTGATCACAATCTAAATTTCAGCATATATCAATTTCAGCATATAAAATAGATCCATGTGGTTTTATATTTTTAGGCATGCAAAATTTTATTAAAAGTATTTTAATCTTATTCTCTACTGTGGTATTGAAAAAATAAAAGTTTTGAAATATATATGCATGTACCAAACCCCAAAATCCAACACATTATTACTATAATACTAAATTAGATATCCTAGTGAAGATATTCTTCACCTTCTTTTCCTCAACCATTCCATGATGTTCGGTTAATTTTTAAAAACAAGCTCATGCAATGGTAGTAAAGATGTAAATTTGTATATTAGAATATAAAAGAATTACTCATGATGACATACACAAGTTAGATGAGATTTTTTATCTAATTGTGTCTCTCACTATTTTAACAAATTTCATAGCCCTCAAGTATGAAATCGAAGAACCTTATCATGAAGTTTTTTAGGGAGGTTGAGATCTCAATTTCTCATAAAAAGCCTTGTGGATAGCACAACAAGCTTCTATGAGTTCAAAGGTAAGTAACTCTTTACTAATTGCATCTCATGCAACTCTCAATATAACTTTTGCCTCTAAAATACTTATAGTCTTGTGGATAGCACAACAAACTATAGTATTTTAGTTAAGTCATATCTTTCAATCCTATATGGTCATATCTGAATAATACTATCCTTGTAGATAGTACAACAAGGCAACACTAACAGAATATGCCATAAGCATTACTAAGTCAACATTATACCAATCACTATAGCAAGCCTTGTGGATAGCACAACAAACTCACTACAATTTTTGACATACTCTATTGACCTAGTACGAGCTAAGTACAATTAGCTTCATTATGTACCAAGACAGTATTAAATCAGTCTCCACAGCAAGCCTTGTGGATAGCACAATAAACCTACTATGGTTCTTGACATAGTATAGGCTTAGCATGAAGGAAGGCATGTGTAGTGTTCTTAATAGTTTGAAATTATGACTTAATATAATTTATGTTGGGTATAAAATACCCTCGGCCGAAGTTCGTGGTGGGATTGACCCTCGCAAGTCTCTTCCGACTTTCGACTGTTGTTGGTGAACTCCCATCGCTCCACCCGGACTCCTACGGGAGTCGGGCCTCATCCTCGACACCAACGGCTGCGGACAGACTTCGTCCGGACTCCTACGGGAGCCAGACTCCACCCGCGACTTCAACCGCAAGTAGACTTCGCCCGGACACCTACGGGAGCCGGGCTCCATCCTCAACTTCAACTGCTAGTAAGCCTTGTCCGGACTCCTACGGGAGCCGGACTTCGCCTTTGACTTTAATTGCAGGAAGACCCCACCCGGACTCTTAAGGGAGCCGGGCCTCGTCCTCGACTCCAACGGCTGCGGACAGACTTCGTCCGGAATCCTACGGAGCCGGACTCCGCCCGCGACTTCAACCACAAGTAGACTTCACCCGGACTCCTACGGGAGTCGGGCTCCATCCCCAACTTCAACTGCTGGTAAGCCTTGTCCGAACTCCTACGGGAGCCGGACTTCACCTTTGACTTTAATTGCAGGAAGACCCCACCCGGACACTTAAGAAAGCCGGGCCTCGTCCTCGACTCCAATGGCTGCGGACAGACTTCGTTCGGACTACTACGGGAGTCGGACTCTGCCCGCGACTTCAACCGCAAGTAGACTTCGCCCAGACTCGTACGGGAGCCAGGCTCCGTCCCCAACTTCAACTGCTGGTAAGCCTTGTCCGGACTCCTACGGGAGCCGGACTTCGCCTTTGACTTTAATTGCAGGAAGACCCCACCCGGACTCTTAAGGGAGCCGGGCCTCATCCTTGACTCCAACGGCTATGGACAGACTTCGTCCGGACTCCTATGGGAGCTGGACTCCACCTGCGACTTCAATCGCAAGTAGACTTCGCCTAGACTCCTACGGGAGCCGGGCTCCGTCCTCAACTTCAACTGTTGGTAAGCCTTGTTCGGACTCCTACGGGAGCCGGACTTCGCCTTTGACTTCAATTGCAGGGAGACTCCACCCGGACTCCTAAGGGAGTCAGGCCTCATCCTTGACTCCAACGGCTGCGGACAGACTTCGTCCGGACTCCTATGGGAGCCGGACTCCGCCCGCGACTTCAACCGCAAGTAGACTTCACCCGGACTCCTACGGGAGCCGGGCTCCGTCCACAACTTCAACTGCTGGTAAGCCTTGTCTGGACTCCTATGGGAGCTGGACTTCGCCTTTGACTTTAATTGCAGGAAGACCCCACCCGGACTCTTAAGGGAGCCGGGCCTCATCCTCGACTCCAACGGCTGCGGACAGACTTCGTCCGGACTCCTACGGGAGTCGGACTCCGCCCGTAACTTCAACCGCAAGTAGACTTCGCCCGAACTCTTACGGGAGCCGGGCTCTGTCTTCAACTTCAACTGCTGGTAAGCCTTGTCCGGACTTCTACGGGAGCCGGACTTCGTCTTTGAGTTTAATTGCAGGGAGACTCCACCCGGACTCCTAAGGGAGTCGGGCCTCGTTCTCGACTCCAACGACTGCGGACAGACTTCGTCCGGAGTCCTACGGGAGTCGGACTCTGCCCGTGACTTCAACCGCAAGTAGACTTCGCCCGGACTCCTATGGGAGCCGGGCATCGTCCTCAACTTCAACTGCTGGTAAGCCTTGTCCGGACTCCTACGGGAGCCAGACTTTGCCTTTGACTTTAATTGCAGGAAGACTCCACCCGGACTCCTACAGGAGCTGGGCTCCATCCTCGACTCCAACGGCAGCCAGACTCTATCTTCTACTCCGACTGCGTGAAGACCTCGCCCAAACTCCTACGAGGTCCAACGGCAGCTAGACTCCATCTTCTACTCCGACTGCGGAAAGACCTCGCCCAAACTCCTACGGGTACCGGACCTCGCTACCAACTCCTACCGAACTTCGACCGATAAGTCTGGACCCCCTGGCAGGCCACAGTAACGGACAACACTGCTCCACTCCCTGCGGCGGACCCTACGCAGCTCCATTATCCCGTGGCAGGCTGTAGTAACGGCCACAATTCTGCTCCACACCATGCGGCGGATCCTGTGCGATTCCATCGCTCCTTGATGAGTCACGACGGCAGACGCCGCTCCGCTCCCCGTAACTGATTCCACATGGCGAGCCACGATGATAGCCACGATCCCACTCCACTACCCTCCGCAATAAATTTTTTCTGACTTTGGGCGGCCCACTACCAGACGATTACAGACGTCGCTATCAATTTGTTGCCCCCTCCGTTTATAAAAGGGGAACCCCAGATACGTTATTCCATAAGCTCTCATTTTTACCTAGAAACTCTGCTAAAATTTCTGTTCGAGCACTCCATTCTTGTTGAGGCAGAGAACTGACTTGAGCATCGGAGGGTCTTGCCGGAGCAACCCCACCTCCGATTTAGACTTCTTTTGTAGGTCCCAGCGACGATCGTGACTCCAGCTTCTCCGACGTAAGCGGATTTTTGCACCAATAGGATTGGTGCTAGAGGAAGGGCCTAAACCTTCGTGCGGTACCTTTGTTCTTAAAGGAGCGCTCAACGGAGCCACCTCCGGTCATCTTCTCCGACACCCGCTCCTCCTTTCCCCCACTGGATCCTCGTCCGATGCCTTCTCGCGAAGCCATATCTCGGGCCCCGATCTTGCCTCTGGTTTCCCGGGCCCTGCATCCTCCGGCTATGGTCGCCGGCATGGAGTGGTCGGACAATCGGCCTTCGATGGATTTCGCCAACATCATCTCGGGAGGATCCCGACAGGAAGCAACCAACATACCAGCTGTACCCCCCAAGCGGCAAAAGATTGAAGAGCCCATAACCTTTACTGAAGAAGATGCTCAGGGGGTCCAATTCCCTCATAACGATGTGGTCGTAGTTTCCATGAATATAGCAAATTACGACGTCCGTCGCATCCTTGTCGATAATGGAAGCTCAGCCGACATCTTGTTCTACGATGTCTTTTCAAGAATGTCCATCCTCGACGGCCATTTGAGACCGATTAGCTCCCCTCTGGTAGGGTTTACCGCGGCGCTGTTCCGACGGAAGGAATGATAACTTTGACTGTGGCTGCAGGTCGATATCCAAGGCAATCCAGGGCCTTGGTAAATTTTTTGGTGGTGAAGGCACCGTCAGCCTACAATGCAATCCTCGGTCGACCTGGCCTCAATGCTCTCCGAGCCGTCGTATCAACCTACCATTTGAAGTTGAAATTTCCCACCAACCAGGGGATCGGAGAGGTCCAGAGAGACCAAGCCTTGGCCAGACACTGCTACAACATAGCCTTGCAAAGAAGCGACCAATCTGACCCCTGTCCCGTTGATGGACTAGATGCTCGCGATGACCTCACCGAAGAGAGGGGTGCCCCAATTGAAGATCTGGTACCAATCCTTTTGAATGACAGAAACGCAAAGCATGTAGCGATGATCGGCTCCAACCTGGGGGAGGAGGTGCGGATGCATCTCATTGATTTTCTATGAAGGAATGCGGACGTTTTCGCTTGGGTTCTAGCAGACATGCCAGGGATTGACATGAAAGTCATGGAGCATCGCCTGGCCATCGATCCAAAGCATCGACCGATGAAAGAAAAAATCCGAGGTCATGCACCGGAGAGGTAGAAGGCGATAGCCGAGGAAGTGGACAAGCTCTTTAAAGCCAGATTCATTAAGGAAGTCAATTATCCTGATTAGATTTCCAACGTTGTCCTAGTCAAAAAAGCAAACGGCAAGTGGAGGATGTGCATAGACTTCAAAAAGCTGAATAAGGCCTGTCCAAAGGACAGCTACCCCCTTCCCAGAATCAATCAACTGGTGGATGCGACCTCGGGCCATGAGCTCCTCACCTTCATGGATGCGTTCTCTGACTATAATCAAATCAGAATGGCGCCGGAAGATGAAGAAAAGACAGCTTTCATCACTAATCGTGGCATTTACTGTTACAGGGTCATGCCTTTCGACCTCAAGAATGCGGAAGCAACCTACCAACGGTTGGTGAACAAAATCTTCAAGGAGCAGATCGACCGTAACATGGAGGTCTACGTGGACGATGTGCTCATAAAAAGCAAATCTTTCAGAGATCATGTCGCCGACCTCGAGGAGATCTTCGACGCTCTTCGAAAATATAGAATGAAGTTGAACCCAACTAAATGCGCTTTCGGAGTAACCTCGGGAAAGTTCCTGGGCTTCATGGTGTCGGGGCGCGGGATCGAAGCCAATCCAGAGAAAATTTGCGCCATCCAGGAGATGGCCGCCCCAAAGTCGATAAAAGAGGTTCAGCACCTCACGGGGAGGATAGCGGCCCTGAATCGCTTCGTCGTGAGGTCGGCTGAACGGTGCTTACCCTTCTTTCAAACCCTCAAGTAGCCGAAGAACTTCTATTGACCTCTGAGTGCCAACAGATGTTCGAATAACTAAGGAACTACCTCGGCTCACCCCCGCTATTGGCAAAGCCGGAGCCCGGGGAGGAGCTATTTTTATACCTGGTGGTCTCTCCTATGGCTCTCGCGGCCGTCCTTATCAAAGAAGAAGCAAAAGTCCAACGACCAATCTACTACGTCAGCCGTGCGTTGAGGGATGCCGAGACCAGGTACACCAAATTAGAAAAACTGACTTATGCCTTGTTGATTGCAGTCCGTAGGCTCCGGCCCTACTTTCAAGGGCACACCATGATGCTGCTCACCGACCAACCGATCAAAGCGATTTTGCACCGGGTGGATGCCTCTGGGAGGATGGCAAAGTGGGCGATCGAGCTCACAAAATTCGACATCAACTATCGACCCAGGCCAGCAGTGAAGGCCCAAATAATGGCAGATTTCATAGTGGAGTGTACTATCACAGAGGAGGCTGAACCTGAACAAAGCAAAATTGACGACCTGAAGTCCCGACCGAACTCTCCCAAAGAAGAAGCGGACCCCTCTGATCGCTTTTGGGCCCTCTATGTGGACGAGTCTTCCAACATGTCAGGCGCAGGTGCAGGTCTGATCTTGGTCAGTCTGGAGGGAATCGTCGTGGAGTACGCTCTGCATTTTGAGTTTCCCGCAACAAATAATGGAGCAGAGTATGAAGCTCTGATCGTGGGGCTAAGGATCGCCAAAGAGCTGGGAATAGATCAGCTCCGGGTCCACAGCGACTCTCAACTAGTAGTGGGACAAGTCAGCGGAAGTTACGAAGCGGGGGAGGACAGTATGGCCAAATACATCAAAAGGGTAAAAAAGCTCGTCCCTGCCTTTAGCAGCTTCAACATCAGATAGATCCCAAGGTTGGAAAATATCAGGGCTGACCTTCTCTCCAAGCTGGCAACACTGGCTCCGGCCGAACTGCCCAAAGGCGTTCTCTTTGAAGTTCTAAAGCACTCGAGTATAGAAGAGTCGCAGCCCATGATGAAAATTGACCACGAGCCCAGCTGGGTCGACCCACTGATAATCTATCTCAGAGATGGAGTTCTCCCCCAAGATGCGAAAGAAGCTCGGAAGCTCCGAAACCAAGCCTTCCGATACATCCTTTATGAGGGCAAATTGTACAAGAGATCATACTCCTTGCCCCTCTTAAAATATCTTTGGCCTTTGGAAGCTGACTACACCCTGTAGGAAGTGCATGAAGGAATCTGTGGAAACCATTTGGGGGCTAGATCTTTATCCCACAAGTTGCTCCGCCAAGGATATTACTGGTCGACAATGCATCATGATTCGATTGAATATGTCAGAAAGTATGATCGATGCCAGAGATATGCTAACGTCCAGAGACAGCCAGCCACCGAGCTCACACCTTTGAGTGCCCCATGGCCTTTTGCGCAATGGGGGATGGACATCCTTGGCCCCTTTCCCATGGCATCTGGGCAGAGGAAGTTCCTCCTGGTAGCGATCGACTATTTCACCAAATGGGTTGAAGCCGAACCACTAGCAAAAATCACAGAAGCAAAAGTGCAAGATTTCGTCTGGAAGTCGATCGTGTGTAGGTTCGGTCTGTCTAGAACCCTAATCACTGATAATGGATGGCAATTCGCGAGAGCAAAATTTGCCGAATTCTGTGAAGATCTAAACATCTCCCACAACTTCACATCGGTAGCCCATCCTCAGGAGAACGGTGAGGCTGAGGTGACTAATAGAACCCTTTTGTAGGGGATTAAGATGAGGCTCAAAAAAGCGAAGAGAACTTGGGTGGACGAACTTTATCATGTGTTGTGGGCATATCGAACTACCCAGAGGCTGCCCACAGTGGAGACCCCCTTTGCTTTGGCCTTCGGTATGGAGGCCGTCATCCCAATTGAGCTTAAACTCCCATCAGCACGAGTCATGGCATTCGACGAACATCAAAATTCATAAAGTCTTAAAGCCAACCTCGACCTGCTGGAAGAAAGATGGGAGATAGCTCAGGTTTGAATGGCAGCCTAAAGACAGAAGGTCGCTCGGTATTACAATGCCCGGGTCAAGAACAAAGTCTTTAGAGCAGGAGATCTAGTACTTCGATGAGCCGCTGTCTCGTAACCTCAGGATCGAGGAAAACTCGTCCCAAACTGGGAAGGCCCGTATGAGGTCAAAGAAGTAGTCCGGCCCGAAACTTATTATCCTAAGGAGCTCGGAGGGGCCGACCTCCCGCGACTATGGAGCTCGGATAACTTACGGATGTACTACCAATAACTTCATTTTAATTAAAAGTTGTGTATCTGCATGTCTTTGGCAATATCCTACATCTACAGGACCATCCAAACAAATTGTATCAGAAGTGAGAGGGGAACCTCATCTCGACAAAATCGAAGGCCCGGTTCCCTTTAGACAGGATGGGGGGAGAGGCCCTGCAACGCCCATATGCGCCCCCACAGCCCTGTTAGGGACAGGAGGAGAACGTCGCCCTAACTTGAGCAAAGTCGAAGGCCCGGTTCTCTTTAGACCGAATGGGAGGAGAGGCCCTGCAACGCCCATATGCACCCCCATAGCCCTGTTAGGGATAGGAGGAGAACCTCGCCCTAACTTGAGCAAAGTCGAAGGCCCGATTCCCTTTAGATCGGATGGGGGGAGAGGCCCTGCAACGCCCATATGTGCCCCCACAGCCCTATTAGGGACAGGAGGAGAACCTCGCCCTAACTTGAGCAAAGTCGAAGGCCCGATTCCCTTTAGACCGGATCGGGGGAGAGGCCCTGCAACGCCCAAATGCGCCCCCACAGCCCTGTTAGGGATAGGAGGAGAACCTCGCCCTAACTTGAGCAAAGTCGAAGGCCCGATTTTCTTTAGATCGGATGGGGGGATAGGCCCTGCAATGCCCATATGCACCCCCACAGCCCTGTTAGGGACAGAAGGAGAACCTCGTCCTAACTCGAGCAAAGTCGAAGGCCCGGCTCTCTTTAGGTCGGGAGGTGGGAAGGGCCCAGCAACGCCCATATGTACGCCCACGGTCGTGTTAGAAACAAGAGGAGGACCTCGTCCTAACCAGAGCTGAAACCTGTTACGACAGGAATGGGGGAAGAACCTCGTCCTGGCATCAATTAAAAGTCTGGTCGTTCAAAGACCAGAAGAGAGAAAGGGGGGGACTTTCCCCAACGGCCCCCTTGCAATAAAATTTCGTCCGGACTCCTACGGGAGCCGGACTTCGTCCCTAACCTTGACTACAGGTGGACTCCATCCGGACTCCTACGGGAGTCGAGCCCCGCCCGTGACTTCACTTACAGGCTTCATCCGGACTCCCACGGGAGCCGGACTTCACCTCGACTTCGCTTACGGGAGCCAAACTCTCGTAACCTCACTAAGAGCAGAGGAAAAATTCCAAGCAAAAAAGAAAAAGGAAGCCGATGGATCACGTCAGCGACGAATGGAAAACAAATAGCGTCCAAGATGCAGAGAACCCTGTCTCGGCAAGGATTAGGGCTCTCATCAAGAACCTCAGCTTTCAAGGAAGCTTTCAACACAAGCCCAAGGTAAGACAATTTCCTCAGGGTGACAGAAGCTCAGACCTCCGAGCTCGAGCCCTGATGGGGGCACCAAACCTGAATGGCCCCAGATGACTCTGCGGCCACGAACGAAAAAGATGGGTCGATACGATAGCAATCGGGTACCTCCAAATGACACAAAGGCCGAAAAGAAGCTCGACAAACGATAATTCAACACATGAGTAAAAGAGGTAGTGGAAAATTACCTTCTCGTATGCATTATAGAGCCATTGAGGTTGAAGGAAAGGGATAACTAAAAGGCAAGCCGGTGTGGCAACCACCGTAACCTAAGGACGACATCAAAAAAAAAAAAAAAAAAAAAGAAGAGAGAAGAAAAAGAAAAGAAGAGAAAAGGAGAAAGGGAATACAACAACGACAATGGCAAAGGAAAGAAGTTCGGCAGACAACAATTCAATGCAAAGTGCGGACGAGGTAATAAAATTTTCTTCTCATTTTTCAATCAACAAGATGTACGTTACAAGACCCGGAGGGCCAGAAAAGAATACACTATTACAAGGCTCGGATACACGACTTGGAAGAGATACACCGGAGGCCACTTCAGGCTGCAAACTTCTCTTCCCGATTTCGTCCAACCGCATTTTTCAGTGCGTGTGATAAACATGCTCGAATTTTTCCCGCTCCATCTCAAGAATCCCAACCCTAGGGGGAAAAGAATGGGATAGAGTTCAGGAGGCAGCAAAGGCAACGACAGCGGCGACGATGACCTGTTTCAAGAAGAATCGGGGTTACCCTGGGAACAGCGATGGCATCGGAGATATGCGCCATCACCGAATGCCCCATGACAACCACCGTCCTAGGCTTCTGGCAAGGTTAGCATGCGCTACTTCCACCGTCCCCGCAACAAGTTTTACTGCCCCACCGTCGGCACCGATCGATTCTGGTCCCTTGGCTCCGACGACATCAAGGATCCCGCCATGGCTTGTGACGACGACTCTATCCTCTTGACCGGCATCGCCCCGATCAGCTACTCGAAATTCTCAGGCGGAACGCCTTCACCGGTTGTCTCCGTTATTAAACCCCTATTGTTGAAGGGATTCTCCCTCGAGCCCCCTTCAAAGCGACAGGAACCCACGACGACACGACTGGAGAACTCGCAGACTGCTATTCTCCTCCTTGCACCCTCCCAAGACCGTGGCATCTTCTTGAGATTGGCCTCCAGGGCGGAGATCCTGGCGGGGGAACCCCTTAAAGAGAATCGGGGGACTGGAAATGGCGGAGAGCCGGTAGAGATGGCAAAAACCAGCGCAAAGGATGCTCGGAGTCGGAAGGGGCACCGATGGAGTGGCAGAGTGGCTAAGCTCTCTGGCGAAAGGAAGATGTCGTCCCTCAGGCGAAGTGAAGCCCCCCGAGGAAGGGTGGGGGGTTTAAATAGGCAGCGGAGCCTAACACAATTATGGTGGCGAGTGTCCCTAGGCCAACCAGTGCTCACCACGTGTCCCGTGTGTCCCATTCGTCGCTACCGAGGGTTGACTACTCGCAAAGTTTCATGGCACGACGCTTGGGATCACGTCCCGGTGGAAGTTCTGAAAAGACTCTTCGGGTCGCCCTAATCAAAAAAAGGGCTTCGGCATGCACGCATTAAATGCCAACATATCCGAGGATGGTTGCGCACGGGCATCAGGGGGAGAACTTCGGCTGCGATGACCTCTCTGTACTTTCTTCATTCGAAATTCAAACTCGAAAGTTGGGGGACTGGTGTTGGGTATAAAATACCCTCGACCGAAGTTCGAGGCGGGATTGACCCTCGCAAGTCTCTTCCAACTTTCGACTGCTATTGGTGAACTCCCATCGCTCCACCCAGACTCCTACGGGAGCCGGGCCTCGTCCTCGACACCAACGGCTGCGGACAGACTTCGTCCGGACTCCTACGGGAGCCGGGCTCCGTCCTCAACTTCAACTGCTGGTAAGCCTTGTCCGGACTTCTACGGGAGCCGGACTTCGCCTTTGACTTTAATTGCAGGAAGACCCCACCCGAACTCTTAAGGGAGCCGGGCCTCATCCTTGACTCCAACGACTGCGGACAGACTTCGTCCGGACTCCTACGGGAGCCAGACTCCGCCCGCGACTTCAACCGTAAGTAGACTTCGCCCGGACTCCTACGGGAACCGGGCTCCGTCCCCAACTTCAACTGCTGGTAAGCCTTGTCCAGACTCCTACGGGAGCCGGACTTCGCCTTTGACTTTAATTGCAGGAAGACCCCACCCGGACTCTTAAGGGAGTCGGGCCTCATCCTCGACTCCAACGGCTGCGGACAGACTTCGTCCGGACTCCTATGGGAGTCGGACTCCGCCTGCGACTTCAACCGCAAGTAGACTTCGCTCAGACTCCTACGGGAGCCGGGCTCCGTCCCCAACATCAACTGCTGGTAAGCCTTGTCCGGACTCCTACAGGAGCCGGACTTCGCCTTTGATTTTAATTGTAGGAAGACCCCACCCGGACTCTTGAGGGAGCTGGGCCTCGTCCCCGACTCCAACGGCTGCGGACAGACTTCGTCCGGACTCCTACGTGAGCCGGACTCCACCCGCGACTTCAACCACAAGTAGACTTCGCCCGGACTCCTACGGGAGCCGGGCACCATCCTCAACTTCAACTACTGGTAAGCCTTGTCCGGACTCCTACGGGAGCCGGAGTTCGCCTTTGACTTCAATTGCAAGGAGACTCCACCCAGACTCCTAAGGGAGCCGGGCCTCATCCTCGACTCCAACGGCTGCGGACAGACTTCGTCTGGACTCCTACGGGAGCCAGACTCCGCCCGTGACTTCAACCGCAAGTAGACTTCGCCCGGACTCCTACGGGAGCTGGGCTCCATCCCCAACTTCAACTGCTGGTAAGCCTTGTCCGACTCCTACGGGAGCCGGACTTCGCCTTTGACTTTAATTGCCAGAAGATCCCACCCGGACTCTTAAGGGAGCCGGGCCTCATCCTTGACTCCAACGACTGCAGACAGACTTCGTCCGGACTCCTGCGGGAGTCGGACTCCGTCCGCAACTTCAACCGCAAGTAGACTTCGCCCGGACTCCTACGGGAGCCGGGCTCCGTCCTCAACTTCAACTGCTGGTAAGCCTTGTCCGGACTCCTACGGGAGCCGGACTTCGCGTTTGACTTTAATTGCAGGGAGACTCCACCCAGAATTTTAAGGGAGCCGAGCCTCATCCTCGACTCCAACGGCTGCGGACAGACTTCGTCCGGACTCCTACGGGAGCTAGACTCCGCCTGCGACTTCAACCGCAAGTAGACTTCGCCCGAACTCCTACGGGAGCCGGGATCCATCCTCAACTTCAACTGCTGGTAAGCCTTGTCCGGACTCCTACGGGAGCCGGACTTCGCTTTTGACTTTAATTGCAGGAAGACTCCACCTGGACTCCTATGGGAGCCGGGCTCCGTCATCGACTCCAATGGCAGCCAGACTCCGTCTTCTACTCCGACTGCGGGAAGACCTCGCCCAAACTCCTACGAGGTCCAACGGCAGCCAGACTCCATCTTCTACTCTGACTGCGGGAAGACCTCACCCAAACTCCTACGGGTATCGGACCTCGCTACCGACTCCTACCGAACTTCGGCCGACAAGTCTGGACCCCCTGGCAGGCCACAGTAACGGATAACACTGCTCCACTCCCTGCGGTGGACCCTACGCAGCCCCATTACCCCCTGGCAGGCTGTAGTAACGGCCACGATTCTGCTCCACTCCCTGTGGCTGATCCTGTGCGATTCCACCGCTCCCTGACGAGTCACGACGGCGGACGTCGCTCCGCTCCCCGTAACTGATTCCACATGGTGAGCCACGGCTATAGCCACGATCCCACTTCACTACCCTCCGCAATAAATTCCTCCTGACTCTGGGTGGCCCACTACCAGACGGTTATAGGCGTCGCTATCAATTTGTTGCCCCCTCCGTCTATAAAAGGGGAACCCCAGATACGTTATTCCATAAGCTCTCGTTTTTACCTAGAAACTCTGTTAAAATTTTCGTTCGACCACTCCATTCTTGTTGAGGTAGAGAACTGACTTGAGCATCGGAGGGTCTTGCCAGAGCAACCCCACCTCCGGTTTAGACTTCTTTTGTAGGTCCCAACGGCGACCGCGACTCCAACTTCTCCGGCGTAAGCAGATTTTTGCACCAACAATTTATATGAGGGACTTAGATCTCATGCACATCCTAAACATATATATCATGCATCATATGCAATTTAAATTAACTGTAACTACCAGCAAGTAAGAGCATAAAGAGAAGATCTAAATTTAATGGTTATGGACTTTTGAAAGATCATCCGAGCCATAGGATGATTTATGGGTCTAACCCTAATGCATCATTGATTGAACCATTTTCTGATCAATCTTAATGCACCTCTGCTCTCCAAAAGCCTGGTAGTCTAGTCTTCATCACCATGAAGACAACCATGAATGCTTGATCTTTATTTGAAAATAGAAAGAAATAATTTTTTATTTATTCTCAAATATTTTTTTTCTATTATTTTATATCAATATATAAAAATCTCAATCAATAGTTAGGAATATCGGAAGAAAAGGTTCAGCTAATAATATAATGCATCAGGGACATCCAACCTCTATTGCAACTCTCACAGATGCATTTATATTATCAGCCAACATGGAAGCATTCATGCAAATATCCATCACATGAATGTACCATAGTCCATAACAACTCAACATATATTTTATAATAATTATAAAATATTATAACAAACTACTCATGCTATTTTTATTGTGATATCATTCATACATATGTCAACAAAGATGTTTAAATATATGGGCATAGGACCCATCTTAGGGATTTTGATTCGGATTTAACTCTTAAACCAAATATTAACTTTAAGTCATTCATTTGTCATTCATTTGAGTTGAGTTGATCAATTCTTAGATTAATCCTAATCCAATTAGGTTAGCATAGATTCGATCAACCATGACTCAAACTCTAATCAAATTAGGTAAATGATAATTTAATTAACCTAAATTAAACATGAATTCTAATCAAATTAAAACTATGAATTTAATTTAATCTATAATCATTAACTCTAATCATATTAGAACAATAAATTATAGTTAAACCAATTCATCGATAAAAATTCTAATCCATATTTGATGCTTCCTTTCCGTGACCAAATTTTTTCTGACACCACACATTTCTCGGGCAACAACTAAAATGATCAACCCACAATGGTGAGTATACAACAACATGGTGATCAATACTCAGATCTTAGGCAAATGCATCAAATGCAAAAATCCTAAGTCTTGGCAATGTACATCCACATGTAGCATTCTAAAGCTCCGCGCATCACATGCATTGAATTTTAATTTTATTAAAAATTAGATTATGGAATCTAATCGAAACTAGTCACACAAGTCTAAAGACCATAGAATTTCATATCCGAGGTTTGAATATAGATTGATAACACTTTATCATATACAAAAATGCATCAAGAACATTAAGTAAACATCAATCAGAAAATCTGATTTTGATATAGTTTGAACTAGATATAATCCATATCATAAAAATAATATAAAATTTGATTGAATCAATCAAGGATGGCTCTAATACCACTGTTAGATTTCGATGATACAGTAAAAAATAAATTTAAAATTTTACATGCATTCAATAATTAAAAATAAAGTTTAACAATTAAACTAGAGTACCAAAAGTCATATATCAATGAGAAGAACATGATCTAATAATTTTGAGACCTTCATGAGACTCCAAAGTAGAAGTTCTCCAATAGTGATCCACACGAGACTGATCAAGGTCCTTTCCAATTCGTCATGGTGCTGCAGCCTTCTTCGCAAGCTCGCTGCCGACCATCCTTTGCAAGAACTGGTTGCACCATTTCTTGTATGCCTTCATGACCTCTACTAGTACCTCTTTAGGAAGCTTTTTCTAAAAGATCTCACCACACATAAATTAGATTTTATGTTCAACACATGAACAATCTGATTTTTGGACAAGTATCTCATGCTTTCTATTTTCTCTCTTCCCTTCCTTTCCATTTTTCTTTTTCTTATCCTTTTCTTTTTCACTTCAAATTTTTCTTGACTTATCCTCATCTAAACCTATAGCTAATGCCATTTTTGGATAAATTTTATACCATATGGGATGCCCCTTATATAAGGAATGAAGGGGCACATCATAAGTCACCAAGGGGCGCCAACTCTTGGCGTCCCATCTTCCTTACATGGTATTCACTAATTTTTTTCCATAGAATTCAAAGGGATGAAGTAGAAACAAAAGAGATTAACCAGTAAAAGGACTCTTCCTCGATCTTAGAAAATTATAACACCAACTCTTGGTGCGTGGGAAAGGAATTAGTGTGAGATACCAAGAGTCCTTAACAATTAAGACTTTTCCATAAACTCAATGCATATATGAAAGCCTATCCAATTTAATTGGTGTTCAAACTCACTAGAGAAGGACTCTTCCTTCTCTTCTATGCCCATAATCCCAAGAGGCATCTCATGTCACAAAGAATTAAGAAATGCATGGAGAATTAAAGAAAAGAATTAAGAGTTTGTTATGAAATGGACTCTTCCATTTCATTGCATAAAAAAGTGGGCGTCCCTTATCTAATTTGGCATGGAGTTCCTTCCTAGAGAAGGACTCCTTCTCTTCTTCCATGCCTCATATCCCAAGGCACCATTTGATGGCGCACAAAAAATAAGGGACGTGTGGAAGATGTAAGGAAATTAAGATAAGTAAAGGAGAAGGACTCCTCTCCTTAACTTCCAAAAAATAAATGTGATGCCACAAATAAATTGGCATGTGGTTATGGCATGGAGGTGGTGGATTCATATGGAACTCTTTCATAAAATCCAGATAAACCAACTAATAAATAGATGGTTTAAACCCAATCACATTAGGTCGAGACAACAAGCAAAAGGTTAGCACAAACACATTTGCACTGAATCCAATTGAGAACTTGGATTAATTCATATACTAGCAATACAATTAACCCATTAGATTTATCATAAATTCAAATAGATTGGACCAAGACTAAATTCCTATTATGTATAACCCATTGAGTTTCAAATCTAGCCAGCAATGGACCAAGACTCTCGACGTAATCCTAATCCGATTGGATTAGATCAGCTTAAGAGTCTCAATCAACTAGGACTCTTCCTAACTGATCCTTGAATTAAATTTTTTTAATTCTGATGAGTTCATAAGTCAAGATTGATATCTAGCATTATGTCATGACTATCCAGAAGATTTGAAATTTGATGAAAATACTAAAATTATCCTTTCATGGTGAGTTACCGTGCAATTCAATTCTTCGATCACACAATATCCCAAAAAAGCCATGGGTATAGAAATATGTCAAATCTAAATATCTATCCATATGTATTTCAATCTGATGATGATGACTCGATTGATGATCCAATAGAAATTTTTTTTTACTGTTCATCCCTGCTCTGGCCAGAGACTCTTAGAGTCATCATTCTATGAGATCACATAGGATGTTCTCTCCTATAAGGAGTGATCGATTCCTTATTAACCACTCAATACCTCTGTTGGTGCAGAATTTCACTGATACTGGAGAACCTGGAGTTGAGGGGATCATGGCCGCCATCGGGACCTGCAAAGAAAGTCTAAACCGAAGTTGGGGGTGCTCCGGTAAGACCCTTCGACGCTCAAGTCAGGACTCTGCCTCAATAGAAATGGAGCACTCGAATGAGATTTTAGCAGAGTTTAGAGATAGTGTTTAGAGCTTAAAGGAGAATGTATCTGGGGGGTCTCTTTTATAGATGGGAGAGCATAATCGATTGACAGCGACGTCCATAACTGCCTGGTAGTGGGCCATTCGGGGCCATGTGGAGTTTGTTACAGAGAGTGGAGTGGTGTCTGTTATCACGACTTGCCAGAGAGTGGTAGGGTCACGTGGAGTTTGTTACAGAGAGTGGTGGCGTCCGTTGTCGCGACTTGTCGAGGAGTTCGGGCCGGACGGCTAAAGCTCGATTGGGATGTCTGGTGGAGCAGAATAGCTCTCTGTCTCAGCAATCTAAGAAAAGCTCGGATATTTCTGAGGTTGCTGACGGGTTAACTGTTATTGTGTGCCTTAGACGTTGATGCTGCAGACGGAAGTCATCTACTGTAGAAGCCCGGACGGAAACTTTCTATTGGAAAAATTTGGCTGGAGTCTGATTGCTAAAGAAGTCTGTCTGAAATTTGTCTGATGTAGAAGCTTGTCTGAAGACTGTATGCTGGAGAGGTCCGGTTGCATGAGGAATCTGATAGAAGGTCGACCGATAGTGAAATTCGGAAGGCGCTATAGAAGGTTGACCGAGAGGAGAGTCTGAAAGGCATTGTGAAAGTTCATCCACTGGAGGAGTCCAGAGGACACTGTGGAAGGTCGACCATCGGAGGGGTCCGGAGATAATTTGTGCGTTGGAGGGGTCTGGTTGGCACTATTGAAGTTCGATTGGTGCTGTTGAAGGTTGATGGCTGGAGAAGTATGAAAGATACCAGAGACAGTCGGTCACTGTAGAAATCCGACTACTGGAGCCCGTCCGTTGTAGAAGTTTATATGGAATCCAATTCTGTTGTAGAAGTTCGGATGGAGTCCGATTCTTGTAGGAGCCTGAAAGGAGGCCGCTTACTGTAGAAGCTCGGATGGAGACTGATTGCCGTGGAAGCCCAGATGGAGACTGATTATTGAAGAAGCTCGGATGAAATTCGGAAAGTGGTTGACCACTGTAGAAATTTGGATGAAGTTTGGTTACTATAGAAGTCCTACTGCTGGAGAAGCCCGGACATTGACAAAATTCGAAGAAGCTTGGAGTAAAGTCGATCGTGACAGGAGGAAGTCTGGAAGAGATTTGGAGACTAGTCGATCACTGTAGATAATCAGCTGATAGTGAAGCCCAGAGAGTATTTGGAGCAGTCCAATAGATGACTGAAGGAGCTCATTATTGGAGAAGTCCAGAGGGTGTGGTAGGAGTTCGTCCATTGGAAGAATCTAGAGGACTTTGTGGAAGGTCGACTGCTGGAGGAGTCCAGAGGGTACGGTAAGAGTTCGTCCATTGGAAGAATCTGGAGGACTCTGTGGAAGGTCGACTGCTGGAGGAGTCTGGATAGTATTGTGGAAGCTCGGACGATCGAGGGAGTTCAAAAAGACACCACACAAGGTCGGAAGCTGGAAGAGTCCTGGGAGGGTTGGCCTCTTACGAACTTCGGCTAGGGTTATTTTATACCCAACACTAGTTTCCCTACTTTCGAGTTCAGGTTTCGAATGAAAGAAGTACAAAAAAATTTTCACAGCCGAAGTTGCCCCCCTTGATTTTCATACTCGATTGTTTTCAGATATCTTGGCGTTTAGCGTGTCGGTGCTGGGATCTTTTCAAATCGAGGCGATCCAAAAAGATTTTTTTGGAATTTTTGCTAGAGCGTCACTCCAGGTATAATGCAATAATGATTCTATCAGTCGTCAGCCGTCTGTCATGATGAGTGAGACACGTGGTGGTTGTAGGTCGGCCAAAGGAGATCTGCAATCATTGTTGCGTCGGACCTTGAGGTCTATTTAAACCCGTCCCCCTCCTTTAGGGGTTTCACCTTGCCTGAGATTTTTCTTCGATCCCCTCTTTTTTCCTGAGAACTTCATCTTCCTCCAGTGTCCCTCTCGGTCTTAGGCACCCTTCAGGTCGACCTCCATCACCTTTGCTGCCCTCCTGCACCTCTCGGACCAGCCTAGGTTAGTTTTGGAACCCTTCTTTTTCTTGCTACTCTTTTATTTTTCCTCCTCTGCATTTTGCCCATTCGGTTCCTCTACGAGCGCCTTGTTTCCTATTTTTCTCAATTTTTTTGGGATTTTTTGGGGTTTTCATTTGATTCAAAATGTCCTCCAATACTTCCTCCTCTAGCAGTTCTAGAAGTTCGTCAGCTCCAGCCCCCCAAAATCTTAGTACTATAGATGAATCCGCATTTAGGATCGAACTTCATTCGATCTTCGTACCAGACACCATTTCCAGTTCTTTGACCTCGGATGAACTCTCACTGATTAGGATTCAGTATGGGGTTTCCTCCGGAGTATGAGCTTGAGCTTCTCGAGCCAACTGACCGGGCTGTGCCCCTCCCCCTGGCCATTTTTGTTTATAATAGGAAACCTTTCGTGCTGGGCTTCGACTTCCACTTCCACCTTTTGTTGTTGCTCTTTTTCACTTTTTAAACATTTCTCTAGTTTCTGTAGCGTCGAACTCCTTTAGGTTTCTGATGGAATTTCTTTTTCTCTGTCATTTAGCTAAAGTCTGGTCAACTCTTCCCTTGTTTAGAAACTTTTATACCTTTAAGCGTCACCCCTTGGCAAAGGACTGGTGGTACTTCTCCCCCCAGTTCAGTAGAAAGGGGTTGCTGAAAGGTGCCCCCTCTTCTATCCACAACTGGAAGGAGAGGTACTTCTACATCCGATGCCCAACCCTGAGGCTGGGGTTGCCCCTTGGGGCTCCCTGAGGGACTCCATCTGTTGGGCTTCTAGCCTGGGAAAGGACGACCTTGAAGCCTTCAATAAACTTAATACTTATCCAGCTCCTCTCCTCTCTGACCTTCTGAAGGAGCAGCTTTTATTTAATGTCGGCCTGAGCCCTCTCAACCTTGTCGGTATTTTCTTTTTCTTTCTTAGGTCATTCACTGCTTCCTCTTTTCTTCTATTCTGTTTCTAAGCTGTGCTGATCTTTTTTCATTACAGATACGGATGCAGACACAACTCGGATACTAGCCAAGGGTCTCAAGGCCCACAAGAGAAAGGCGCTGCAACTTCTGGGTCGGCGAAGAAGGCGAGGGTAGAGGAGACAAGCTCGGCCGTGCCTGTCCAGGCGGCCATTACCGTTGATGCCCCCTCCGACGTCGAGCCCACAGTCCCATGAGCTTCTTCAAGAAGCCCTCCGGTCGAGGTTTCCACTTTAGAGTCTCATCCCGAGGAGGTGTTGGGGGTCGAAATGAGGAGAAGGAAGAAGACGGTGGCCCGCAAGATCCGCAGCAGCAGGGCTGCCATCGAGGGGTCCACCAGCTCCGAAGAGGACCCGGAGGAGAATCCCTTCAACAATAGAGATTTAATAAAAAGGTTGGTCGATGGGTGCATTTTGTCCAAGATCGTCCACAGGATCGTCCATGCCGATCCTGAACAGTGGGTTTGGGACTTTCTGGGATCCTTTCTTGAGGTAGGCTGGTTTACTTTTTTCTTTTTTTCGCTTCTTCACTTAGTGCATTCCTTAGCTTTCACATTGACTTTCTGGCCGCTCTTGCAGATTGGACACCAGCTCATCGCCAACATCGAGGTGATGAACAATGCTAAGAAGGAAGCAGCCCAGGCGAAGGAAGGTCGTTAGGCTGAGGCTACCTGTCTTAAGGAGAAGGTCGCCAAAGTCGCGAGTCTCCGAGAGGCACTCCTAAAGGAGGAACAAACTTCGGCAAATCTGAAGGCTACTTTGGAGGAGGAAAGAAGGAAGACAGAGGCCAAGGTCTCCAAGCTAAAGGACCAGATCCCGACCCTAGTCTCGGAGGCAAGGGCCCAAGTAGTGGAGGAGTTCAAGACCTCCTCCGAGATGAGAGATCTAAATATCAAGTTCGGCAAGGCCGTCTTTATCAAAGGCTTCGAGTTTTGCCAGGAGAAGGTGGTCGGGAAGTTTTCCAAACTCGACCTCAGCTTCCTGGATGAAGCGTCCTATGATGAAGCCAGACCTTCCGAAGCTGCTGTCGGTCTTCCTCCAGCCGGGACCTCTTCAACTGCCGCAGCTGCCGTGACCGACCTTCTGGGGGGCCGAGCTCCTCCACTTCTGCTTCAGAGGTTCGAGACCCCTAATTTTGTATTTTTTCTTTGTTATGATTTTTTTCTCTTTCTCTTGTACTTAAGAATTATTCAATTAATGAAATCGGATTTCTCTTTACAAAGTGCTCCTTTTTCTTCTTCTACTTCCTTTTTTTTTTGTAATGATTTGCATTGTGACGCTCTTGTTTCCCGACAACAGTGCCCTGCCGAAGCTCTTCCCCTACCACAGGGGATTCTTTTGAAGTCTGTGATCCGAGATCTGAGAAGGAAAGTTTGTCAAAAAATCTAAGAACATGGATGATGAACTTCACAGGCTGAGGAAGAACCATTCGGAAGCCACTATGGAGGTTACTCACCTTCGGAACCTCCACAAAAAGGACTTCATGGACTATAGTTGGAAGAAGGCCAACTTCAAGAAGGAGCTTGAGGAACTCCAGAAATAAGCCAGTGATCGATCTTGGACTCAAGCCTCCAAGATCAGCTCCCTCAAGGTCGAGTTGGTGGCCGCATGGGAGAAGATCGACCAATTGAAAGGAAGCTCGTCCTGACTTACAACTCAGGCTGACCACGGCTAGGACTAGTCAAAGAAATTCTCTGACCTCCAGAAGTAGCTACAGGATGTCGAGATGAATTACAACACTCACCGAGTCGGCTGGTGTGGGCAAATAGACAACTATAGAAGGAGGCTCAAGATGGCGATCGACGAGGTTGCTTGCCTTTAGAAGCAGTTGTCCGAAAGAGCCCAGGCCATTTTGGTTCAAGGCTTCGATGAGCTTCGATCCTTGAGGGAGACCATGGAAGAATTGTCCGTAGCCCTTGGGAAGGAGAAGGCTGAACTGCAGCGGTTGAAAATTCAGCTGACCTATGAGCAGCAGGCTGTCAAGGATGCAGAAGTGGAGTCCGAAGTTCTGAGGAAGAGGCTTCAAAAAATGGAGGGCAAAAGCTGACGATTTCACCAAACGTATCGGGAGATGCTGTTAAGAAAGAAGGAACTGAAAGAAGAAGTTGAGAACTTAAAGCAATCCCTGATAATGGCTAGAACCGAGAGTTCGAAGTCAGAAGAAGCCGAGCTTCCTTAGAGCTTCTTTTATCTTTTGTTCCATGTATTCTTTTCTTTTCTTTTTTTTTTTTGGCCTTCAAAGGCTTTTATAATGCTCTCTTTACTAATGAAATAAAAAGAAATTTTTTCATTACCTTATTTGTTCTTGCTCTGAGTTATCATTTATCGAGCTTCTCTTGTCTTTTGTCTTATTCGATGTCGACGTTGTTTGAAGGTTCCTGATCATCGTCATGTTGATTCATCCTTTTTGTTCATGATCGAAGATCTTTTCAAGGCCATTCGAATTTGATACTTTCTCCCGATGTTTGAGTTTGGGGCCCGAACTTCTCATGGCTAGTGTTGGGTTCTCCCTTAGAGACTGAGAATTTTTTATAGGAGTTTTCTTCCTCATTGAGATGAGGTCCCTTGTGTCTTAGATGTAGTTCATTTTTTCCTTATCTTTGGCATAGCTCATAGCTTTCCCTTTTTCTCTCCTCTTTTTTTTTTATGTTTGGGTGAGGGTTTTTCCTCTGCTCCTAACGAGGTTGTAGGGGTGTAGAGGAGCCGTTGAGAAGGCTTTTCCCCTCTTCCGGTCTTAAACGATCAGGTCTTCGTTTGTGTCAAAATGAGGTTCTCCTCCTATCCCCGACACAGTCAATTTTAGCTTATGTTAGGATGAGATTTTCTTTCTATTCCTAACAGGGCTGTGGGGGCACATAAGGGTCATTGCGAGGGCCTCTCCCCCCATCCGATCTCTTAATAACCGGATCTTTGACTTTGCTCATGTTAGGACGAGGTTCTCCTCCTGTTCCTAACATGGCTGTGGGGGCACATAAGGATCGTTGCAAGGGTCTCTCCCCCCATCCGATCTTTTAATAACCGGGCCTTCGACTTTGCTCATGTTAAATGAGGTTCTCCTCCTGTTCCTAACATGACTGTGGGGGCACATAAGGGCCGTTGTAAGGACCTCTCTCTCCATCCAATCTCTTAATAACTGGGCCTTCGACTTTGCTCATGTTAGGATGAGGTTCTCCTCCTATTCCTAACATGATTGTGGAGGCGCATTAGGGCCGTTGCGAGGGCCTCTCCCCCGATCCGATCTCTTAATAATTGGGCCTTCGACTTTGCTCATGTTAGGACAAGGTTCTCCTCCTATTCTTAACATGACTGTGGGGGTGCATAAGGGCTGTTGCAAGGGTCTCTCCCCCCATCCGGTCTCTTAATAATCGGACCTTCGACTTTGCTCATGTTAGGACGAGGTTCTCCTCCTGTTCTTAACATGGCTGTGGGGGATCATAAGGGCCGTTGCGAGGGCCTCTCCCCCCATCCGATCTTTTAATAACCGGGCCTTCGACTTTGCTCATGTCAGGATGAGGTTTCCCTCCTATTTCTAACATGGCTATGGGGGCGCATAAGGGCTGTTGTGAGGGCCTCTCCCTCCATCCGGTCTCTTAATAATCGGGCTTTCGATTTTGCTCATGTTAGGATGAGGTTCTCCTCCTGTTCCTAACATGGCTGTGGGGGTGCATAAGGGCCGTTACGAGAGCCTCTTCCCCCATCCGGTCTCTTAATAACCGGGCCTTTGACTTTGCTCATGTTAGGATGAGGTTCTCTTCCTGTTCCTAACATAGCTGTGGGGGCACATAAGGGCCGTTGCGAGGGCCTCTCCTCCCATTCGATCTCTTAATAACCAACCCTTCGACTTTGCTCATGTTAGGATGAGGTTCTCCTCCTGTTCCTAACATGGCTGTGGGGGCGCATAAGGACCGTTGCAAGGGCCTCTCTCCCCATCCGGTCTCTTAATAATCGGACCTTCGACTTTGCTCATGTTAGGATGAGGTTCTCGTCCTGTTCCTAACATGGTTGTGGGGACGCATAAGGGCCGTTGCGAGGGCCTCTCCCCTCATCCGGTCTCTTAATAATTGGGCCTTCATTTGTGTCAGGACGAGGTTCTCCTCTTGTTCTTGACACGCTTAGTTTTGATTGTCTGAAGGAGCTACTCCCTGTCATTATAAGCTTATGCCAAAAGAAAAGATATGTGAATATGAAACTTTTATGTAAGGCAAAGTTATCGATAATATATTCATAAATTTTTCGAATTCTATGGTCGCGGAAGGTCCGCTCCTCCGAGCTCTTTTAAATAGTATGTTTTGAGCCGAACTACCTCCTTGACTTCATACGGACCTTTCCAGTTTGGGATAAGTTTCCCTTGATTCTGAGATTGTGAAACAGTGGCTCGCTGAAGTACTAAGTCCCCCACTCTGAAGGCTTTGCTTTTGACCTAGGAGTTGTAGTAGCGGGCTACTTTCTGCTTGTAGGCTGCCATCCGAACTTGAGCTGTCTCTCGCTTTTCTTCTAACAAGTCGAGGTTGGCCTTGAGATCCTATGAGTTGCACTGCTCGTCAAATGCCATGACTCGCACCGACGGAAGCTTGAGTTCAATCGGGATAACGGCTTCTATTCTGAAGGCTAAGGCAAAGGGGGTCTCCCCTGTGGGCAGTCTTTGGGTAGTTCGGTATGCCCATAACACATGATAAAGCTCATCTGTCCAAGTTTCCTTTGCTTTTTCAAGTCTCGCCTTGATTCCTTGCAACAGTCCTGTTGGTCACTTCGGCTTCACCATTTGCCTGCGGATGGGCTACTGACGTGAAGTTATGAGAGATGTTTAAGTCCCCATAAAATTAAACAAACCTTGCTCTAGCAAATTATCGCCCATTATCAGTAATGAGAGTTTTGGGTAAGCCGAACCTACAAACGATTGACTTCTAGATGAAGTCCTGCACTTTAGCTTCTGTGATTTTTGCCAAAAGTTTGGCTTCGACCCACTTGGTGAAGTAGTCAATGGCAACCAGGAGGAACTTATACTGCCCGGAAGCTATGAAAAAAGGTCCAAGGATATCCATCCCCCATTGTGCAAACGACCATGGGGCACTCAAAGGTGTAAGTTCGGAGACAGGCTGTCTTTAGATATTCGCATATCTCTAACACCAATCACACTTTCTGACATATTCAATAGAGTCATGGTACATTGTAGGCTAGTAATAACCTTGTCGGAGCAGCTTGTGGGATAAAGATCTGGCCCCCAGGTGACTTTCGCAGACTCCTTCATGTACCTCCCATAAGGTAAAGTCGGCTTCAGAAGGCCGGAGATATTTCAGGAGGGGCAAAGAGTACGACCTCTTATACAGCTTGCCCTCATAAAGGATATATCGGGAGGCCTGGTTTCTAAGCTTCCGAGCTTCTTTTGCATCATGAGGAAGAACCCTATCTTTGAGGCATGCAACCAGTGGGTTAATCCAGCTGGGTTCATGGCTGATCTCCATTACAAGCTGCAGTTCTTCCATACTTGGATATTTCATAACTTCGAAGAGTACTTCCTTGGGTAGTTCAGCCAGAGCCAGTGTAGCCAATTTGGAGAGAAGATTGGCCCTGATATTTTTTGCTCTTGGAATCTGCTTGATGTCAAAGCTGCCAAAGGCAAGGATGATCTCTTTTACCTTTTCGAGACACATGGCCATACTGTCCTCTCGAGCTTCATAGTTTTCGCTGACTTGTCCCACCACCAATTGGGAGTCACTGTAGACTTGGAGCCAATCTACTTCTAATTCTTTGACAATCTTCAGTCCTGTAATCAGAGCTTCATATTTTGCTTCATTATTTATCTCAGGGAATTCGAAGCGCAGCATGTACTTCGTGATAATTCCTTCCGGATTAATCAAGATCAGGCCGCACCTGTGCCTGACATGTTGGAGGAACCGTCCATATAGAGGGCTCAAAAATCATCAGGGAGATTTGTTCTTTCCTCAGGGGAGTTCGGTTGGAGCCCTGGGTTGTCAACTTCACCTCATTCAAATTCGGCTTCTTCTGGGATGGTGCATTCCACTATGAAGTCTGCTAATATTTGAACTTTTATCATCGATCGAGGTCAATAGTTGATGTCAAATTTTGTGAGCTCGACCGTCCATTTTGCTATCCTTCCGAAAGCATCCGCCCGATGCAGAACTGCCTTAATCGGCTGGTCGGTGAGCAGTGTTATGGTGTGCCCTTGAATGTAAGGTCAGAGCCTTCGGGCTGCAATCAACAGGGCATAAGTTAGTTTCTCTAATTTAGTGTACCTGGTTTTGACGTCTCTCAATACTTGACTTATGTAGTAGATCGGCCGTTGAATTTTTGCTTCTTCCTTAACCAGTACTGCTGCGAGAGCCATAGGAGAGACCGCCAGGTAGAGGAATAATTTCTTTCTAGATTCGGGCTTTGCCAATGGTGGAGGTGAGCTGAGGTAGTTCTGCAATTCTTCGAATACTTGCTGGCATTTAGTGGTCCAATAGAAGTTCTTTGGCTGCTTGAGAGTCTGAAAGAAAGGTAGGCACCATTCGGCCGACCTTGAGACGAAGCGATTCAGAGCTGCTACTCTCCCAGTAAGGCACTGAACTTCCTTTATTGACTTCGAGGCAGTCATTTCCTAGATGGCATGAATCTTTTCTGGATTTGCTTCGATCCCGCACCCCGATACCATAAAGCCCAAGAATTTTTCTGAGGTTACTCCAAAAGCGCACTTGGTTAGGTTCAGCTTCATCTTGTATTTTCGAAGGGCACTGAAGGTCTCTTCAAGGTTGGTGACATGGTTCATTGAGGAATTACTTTTTACAAGCATGTCATCTACGTAGACCTCCATGTTGCGGCCGATTTGCTCTTTGAAGATCTTGTTCACCAGTCGTTGATAGATCGCCCCTATATTTTTTAAGCCAAAAGGCATGACCCTGTAACAGTAAAGACCACAGTTAGTGATAAAAGCAATCTTTTCTTCATCCTCTAGTGCCATCCTGATTTGATTATAGCCGGAGAATGCATCCATGAAAGTGAGAAGCTCGTGGCCCAAGGTTGCATCCACTAATTGGTCAATTCTGGGCAGAGGGTAATTGTCCTTCGGGCAGGCTTTGTTCAGCTTTTTGAAGTCTATACATATCCTCCACTTGCCGTTCACCTTCTTGACGAGAACCACATTGGAGACAGAATTTGGATAGTTGACTTCTCTAATGAACCCAACTTTTAGGAGTTTATCAACTTTCTCAGCTATTGTCTTCTGCCTTTCCGGTGCATGACCTCAGATTTTTTCCTTCATCGGCCGATGTTTGGGATCAACAGCTAGACGGTGTTCCATGACTTCCGCATCAATCTCCGGCATGTCCGTCGGAACCCAAGCAAAAACATCCATATTCTTTTGTAGAAAATTGATGAGCTGTGTCCTACCTCTTCTCTCAGGTTGGAGCCGATCTTCACCACGTGTTCTTCATTCCCATCGTTCACAGGAATTGAGACAAGATCTTCAATTGGCTCACCCTGTTCTTCAGCAAGGTCATCGCAGGTGTCTAATCCATCAACCGGATAGGAGTCAGACTGACCATTTCTTTGTAAGGCTATGTTATAGTAGTGTCTTGCCAGGGCTTGATCTCCTCTGACCTCTCCGACCCCTTGGCTTGTAGGGAATTTTAACTTCAAATGGTAGGTCGATACCACAGCTTGGAGGGCATTGAGGCTAGGTCGGTCGAGTATTGCATTGTAGGCAGACGACGCCCTTACTACCAGGAAATCCACTTGCGCTCTAGATTATTTCGGGCACCGACCTGCAACTATGATCAAAATTATTACTCCTTCCACTGGCACAGCATCGTCAATGAACCCTACCAATGGGGAGCTTATCGACCCTAATCGATCATCCGAAATGGATATTTTTGAGAATGCATCGTAAAATAAAATATCAGCTGAGCTTCCACTATCAACAAGAATGCGGCGTACATCATAGTCAGCAATATTTAAAGAAACTACAACCACATCATTATGGAGGAATTGAATCTCTTGGGCATCTCCTTCAGTAAAGGTTATAGATTCTTCAGTCCTTTGCCGCTTGGGAGGTCCGGCTGATCCACTGGCTGCTCCCCATTTGGATCCTCCAGAGATGGTGTTGATGATTCTGATTGGAGGTCGATCTTCAGGCTGTTCTTCCCTCCTTGACGGCTCTGGTTGTGGTAGGACCCTCGACCGATCTTTCCTACCTTCAGACCGATGTCGGATGAATTTGTTGAGCCGATCTCATCTGATGAGCTCCTCGATCTCATCTCAGAGCTGAATACACTCCTCCGTATCGTGGCCGTGGTCACGATGATAGAGGCAGAACTTATTAGGGTTGTGCTTCCCGGGGTGTGTGCGCATCTTTTTTGGCCTTGGCAGCTGCTCCCTGATCTCCATCAACACTTGAGTTTTTGGAGCATTGAGAGGGATGTAGCTGTGGAATCTTCCTGGGGGAGAGCTCCACCGAACTCTGCGGTCTGGGCTTCTCTACCTACGAGTTCGGAGGGGAGTTCGGACACGCTTGTGTCCGAGGGGAGTTCGAGAACATGGCCGAGCTTCACTCAGCCCTTTTTCAGCTATGGGCTTGCCGGAGTCACCCGTCTGTCGCTCCCTTGTGGCCTCCTCGTCCTTTAGCTTGAAGGCTTCCTCTGCTCGGACATATCCTTCGGCCCGAGCTAGCAAATCAGTGAAGTTCCTGGGATACTTCTTTTTCAGGAAAATAGAAGGTCATTCTTTTGAAGACCGCTCTTCAGGACGGCCATTGCAACTGATTGGTCTAAGTTTCGGACCACCAATGCGGTGGTGTTAAAATGGTTGACGTAAGTTCGGATGGATTCTCCCTCCTTTTGCTTGATGTTGATGAGGGATTCCGAACCTCTCTAGGGATGTCGGCTGCTGATGAAATGAGTCACAAACTGGTGGCTCATTTGATCAAAGGAGCAGATAGTACTCTACTTCAGTGTCGAGTATCAATTTCTTGCTGCTCCCTTTAAGGTAGATGGAAAAGCTCGGCACAGGATGGCATCTGGCATGCCATGGAGTAGCATCATTATCCGGAAGGCCTCCAGGTGATCAACCGGATCTGAGGTCCCGTCGTAGCTCTCAAATTGGGGGAGCTTGAAGTTCGACGGGATCGATTCCTGCATAATCATTTGAGAAAAAGGAGGATCAGTACAGATATCCTCACCATAAGTAGGGGGAGCATGGCAAAGCTCTTCGATCTGTTGATTCATCTCTTGGAACCTTTGATCCAGGAGATCCTCTCGATCGCAAATCTCGAGAGTCTTCTTGCAGAACGGAGGTAGGGATCCTCCAGGGGTGAATCATGATCAGACAAAGGGCTCTCCACCTTCTGCTTCCCCTTTTCAGGGGATACAGGGTGACTGGCCCAAGAGGGCCATCCGATCGTCGAATTTTGAAACTCTGACGATCCTCTTTCCAGCCGCACAGATGCCTGCAACTGCTACTGCTGCTGCTGCATGGCCTGCACCACTTCGGTGAGGCCCCAGACCTGCTGAACCAGTAGGTCAAACTGCTCCATGCCGACTGCCATTGTCGGAGGAGAAGGAGCCTAGAAAATTGGAGATGAGGCCAGAGCTAGTGGATCTTGCTGAGATCTGGCCATGGAGGCCGTAGATCGCCTGGTGGATGCCTTTTGGGGAGGCATCAAGTTGGGATCTGGCAGGAGAAGAAGAAGAAGATGTCGAAGAAGATGACTGGAGACAGTCTCATTGAGTACTCCTTTAAGAACAAGGGTCCTGCGAAGATACAAGCCACCCTTCCTCTAGCGCCAATTCTGTTGGTGCAGAATTTCACCGATGCCGGAGAAGCTGGAGTCGAGGGGATCACGGCCACCATCGGGACCTGCAAGGAAAGTCTAAACTGGAGTTGGGGGTGCTCTGGCAAGACCCTCTGACGCTCAAGTCAGTACTCTACCTCAAGAGAAATGGAGCACTCGAATGGGATTTTAGCAGAGTTTAGAGATAGTGTTTAGAGCTTAGAGGAGAACGTATCTGGAGGGTCTCTTTTATAGATGGGGGAGCATAACCGATTGACAGTGACGTCCGTAACTGCCTGGTAGTGGGTCGTTCGGGGTCACGTGGAGTTTGTTACGGAGAGTGGAGTGGTGTCCGTTGTCGGAACTTGCCAGAGAGTGGTGGGACCACGTGGAGTTTGTTATAGAGTGGTGGCATCCATTGTCGTGACTTGCTGAGGAGTTCCGGCCGAACGGCTGAAGCTCGGTTGGGACGTCTGATGGAGCGAAATAGCTCTCTATCTCAGCAATCTAAGAGAAGCTCGGATGTTTTCGAGGTTGCTGACGGGTTAACTGTTATTGGGTGCCTTAGGCATTGATGCTGCAGATGGAAGTCATCTGCTGTAGAAGCCCAGACGAAACCTTTCTGTTAGAGAATTCCAACTGGAGTTCGATTGCTAGAGAAGTCCGTCTGAAATTTATCTGATGTAGAAGCTTGTCTGAAGACTGTATGTTGGAGAGGTCCGATTGCATGAGGAATCCGACAGAAGGTCGACCGACAGTGGAATTCGAAAGGCACTATAGAAGGTTGATCGAGAGGAGAGTCTGGAAGGCATTGTGGAAGTTTGTCCACTGGAGGAGTTCGGAGGATACTATGGAAGGTCGACCGCCAAAGAGGTCTGGAGGGAATTTGTGCATTGGAGGGGTCTGGTTGGCACTGTTGAAGTCTGGTTGGCCTATTGAAGGTTGATGGCTGGAGAAGTATGGAAGACATCGGAGACAGTCGGTCACCGTAGAAATTCGACTGCTAGAGCCCATCCATTGTAGAAGTTTGTTTGGAATCCAATTCTGTTGTAAAAGTTCGGACAGAGTTCGATTCTTGTAGGAGCCTAGAAGGAGGCTGCTTACTGTAGAAGCTCGGATGGAGACCAGTTATCGTGGAAGTCTCGATGGAGACCGCTTATTGTAGAAGCTCGAATGAAATTCGAAAGGTGGTCGACTACTGCAGAAACTTGGATGGAGTCTGGTTATTGTAGAGTCCTGCTGCCGGAGAAGCCCGGACATTGACGAAATTCGGAAGAAGCTTGGAGTAAATTCGATCATGATAGGAGGAAGTCTAGAAGAGATTCGGAGAGTAGTCAATCACTGTAGAGAATCAGCTGATAGTGAAGCCCAGAGAGCATTTAGAGCAGTCCAATAGACGACTGAAGGAGCTCATTATTGGAGAAGTCCAGAGGGTACAGTAGGAGTTTGTCTGTTGGAGGAATCTGGAGGACTCTATGGAAGGTCGACTACTGGAAGAGTCTGGAGGGTATGGTAGGAGTTCGTCCGTTGGAGGAATCTGGAGGACTCTATGGAAGGTCAACTATTGGAGGAGTCCGGATAGTATTGTGGAAGCTCGGATGGCCGGAGGAGTTCAGAAAGATGCCGCACAAGGTCGGAAGCCGGAAGAGTCCTGGGAGGGTTGGCCTCTTACGAACTTCGGCTGGGGTTATTTTATACCCAACAACAACCATGCACACTTTGCCATATCCAAAATATCTCACACATATTTTAAAGTGGTGTGCTAGGAAAAAAACCAAAGTAAGGGTCCATATACACAAGGTACCATGATGATCTTAGGTCAAAGGATCACATGTACCACTCCCACTGAAGAACCATCTGTTGACATGCTGTAAGGCTCCATTAGATGTTCTTCCTACAAGTCAGTTTAGTGAACTAATTTTCTAATGAGCACCTATATCTTTGTATTAGTGTCACCACATAAGTGATTGTGAGATAAATCATCCTCTTTATTGAGCATACATAGGATATACCAGCCTTACTGATATCATCAATCTCTGACTCGATAATCTAACGACTAAAAATATTTTAGATTGAGACTATCATGATTTTAGGTCTCTCTGGTATGATCTCATCATGGTCCTAAAATTATTATCCTAATCTATGGGATTTATCATAATCATAAAAATATGATGTAGCAAATGATAATACATAATATCTCATAAATAAAAAATAACTAATATCATACAAATGAGTAAAAAGAAAATATAGAAAAATCCCTTCGCATCCCCATGTGATTGGTTTGTAGGGCACTATTTTTTCAGTAAAACCCATAGGTGTAAGTGGATCTTCAAAAGGAAGATGGGTGCAGACGAAAAGATGGAGATCTATAAAGTCTGTCTGGTTGTCAAGAATTACCATCAGCATTATGGTATTGATTATGAGAGATGTTCTCTCTTGTGGCAATGCTCAAGTCTATTTGGATCATGCTTGCGATAGCCGCACATCTAAATTGTGAAATCTGGCAAATGGATGTGAAAACAACATTCTTAAATGGAAAGCTAGAAGAAGAGGTGTATATGATATAACTTGAAGATTTCATATCCACAGATGAGTCTAAGGTGTGCAAGTTTCAGAGGTTCATTTATGGACTTAAGCAGGCATCTCGAAGTTGGAATATGTATTTTGATAAAGTAATCACAACGTATGGTTTTATTAAGAATGGAAAGAAACCTTGCATATACAAGTAGGTTAATAGCTCTGTGATAGTATTTCTTATTTTGTATATGGATGACATTCTCTTAATCAGAAATGACATTCCTATATTACAAAGAATAAAAGTTTGACTATCATCACAATTCTCCATGAAGGACTTGGGAGAAGCATTCATCATCCTTGGGATGAAGATCTATAGAGATAGATCTAAAAGGTTGCTTGAATTATCCCAGTCAAAGTACATTGATACTATGTAAAAAGGTTTAGCATGGAGAATACTAAGAAAGGCAATCTTTCAATAGGCCAAGAATTTTTTTTCTTGAAGAGTGATTGTCCAACAACTCCTCAAGAGAGAGAACATATGAGTAGAATTTTATATGCTTCGATAGTAAGATCTATTATGTATGCCATGATATGTATACGATCGGACGTGGCATACTCACTAGGGATAGTGAGCAGATACCAGTCTAATCCAAGTGAGAACCACTACAAGGTCTCAAAGATTATCCTTAAGTATTTGAGAAATACTAAGGATCAGTAGCTTATCTATGAAGAATCTAACTTAAAACTTGTGGGATTTACAGACTCTGATTTTCAGTCAGATCATGATGATAGCAAGAGTATATCATGATATATTTATACCCTGAATGGTGGAGCAATCTGTTGAAAATGTTTCAAGCAGCACATTATGGCCAACTCTACTTGCGAGGCAAAATATATCGCAGATCTGATGCTGCGAAGAAAGTTGTGTGGTTATGAAAATTCATCAATAAGCTCGGAGTGGCACCCTCCCTTGATGGCCCCATCTTGTTGTACTACGACAGCACTGGTGCCATTGCTTAAGTGAAGGAACTGAAGTCACATCAGTGGACCAAGCATATTCTATGCCGCTAGCATCTGGTTAGGGAGATCGTGGATCAGGATGATATCGAGCATCAGAAGATCGACGTGAAAGAGAACCTGACCGACCCATTTACTAAAGCCCTCAATGTTAAGGAGTTTGAAGACTATAAATCAAAGATGGGTATATGATACTATACCGATTGACTTTAGTCTATGTGAGAGTTGTTGAAAATTATGTCCCAAAGTCAATCGTCAGTCTGTTGATGGTTGAGCTTATTATTGTAATTGTATATGAATTATTGAATTAATAAATATTATTTAATTTTTTCATCACTATGTATATCTTATTTTGAACTCCTATTATGAGATAAAGTCCTTAGGACTATTTGATTCGATATAGGAGGATATATCATTTAGTCTTTAAATCTTAAGTTCACGATCAAATGATATACTATTATTAGGATGATGCTTTATCAAGTATAGGTCATTGTGCCCCATATACATGAGTTGTCCTCTTAACCAAGGAGTGTGGAGATACTGAAATGGCATGCAAGTGAGATGTAGGAGTACATCTCACTAAACGTGACCAACTGCTGAGCACTCTACTGTCAAGAGTAGCTCACGAAGGATATGGGTATAAGTGTTCCTCTGACCTGAGATCACCATGGTGACTTGCAAGTAACTCACTATGCTTTGATGCCAGACTATCTGAATTTCTAATTCAGTGATGAAAGATTTTTGGGTATAGTCAAGTACTTGAGAAGTCGGTGTGTGAGTCAAGATAGAATTGACCCCTCCAAATAAGTATAAGTTAATGATCAGTATGTTTCAATTCAGTAAAATTTTGGCTGGGATAATCCATGTGATAGATTTTAAAAATTAAAATATATTATGAATGACTATATCAAGGTTGACAGTCAATCCTAGATCACCTTGAGCATTTAGGTCAAAGGGATGAATTATACGGTAACCATATGCCAATAGGTTCTTGAATGATGCTTCGCAATTTTTTGACCTATCTGGACGTCGGGTATCATTGCTAAATGATCACTTTGATTGGTATAAAAAGATTATTTTTATACTACTGTCTTAGATTCAAACCTATGGGATCACATCCAAAAAAAATTTCTGACTAATCATATGGTAGATCGATGATTAAGAATCATTTTAGGATAAAACAGTCAATTTGATTGATGAGTAACCCTATGCAAAAGTTGCAATAAATCAATTTGCTAATTATTGATGAATTATAGGAGGATTGATTAGTAATTAGATTGCTAATGAGCTTAATTTGATTGAGCATTAAAGTTTGGATCAAATCTAATGGAATTAGATTTAATTTGGTTTGATCTGATTAGGTTATGAGATGATCTAAATGCTAAGGGTGTTCGATTCCTGATTTGATCAGAACATGAGTTTGATTAATTTTTAATTTGATTAAAATTTAATTGAAACTATTTGCTATTTAATTAAATTAGGTTTAGTGGTCTAATTAGGTCTAACCTAATTTGATTGGGTTAAGAATCTAATTGGATGAGAAAATAATTTGAATTCGAATCCCTTGCGCCTCCTTTCTCTGCGCCCTCTTATTCTTTACACAAAAAATTTTTATACATAAATTTTTCACATACCCAAAAGTTTTCTACATCTACATCTTATTCTTTTTGAATTAGAAATTGGTTGGTTTAAATTTGAGTTCAAATAGGTTTGAATGTATTTGAAAATCTAGAGTCCAAATTAAGTTGGACTCTTCCCTTCATGCCATCACCTTTCTCCATGCATAAAGTATTTTTGCATGAGATTTTTTGCACCAATCTAATGTTGGTCGATCTCTCTCTAAGTTTATAAGATGAGGATAAAGTTTAATATAAAATTTAATTCAAATTTGATTTTAATTGGTGATAAGGATCAACCAACATTTAAAATTGAACCGAAACTATTTTTTCCTTATCCTTATCTTCCATGGGATGCCACCCTTAAGAAGAGATCAATTTTGTGTGAGATGAGAAGTAATTTTTGGTGTGAGAAACCTAAGAGTTAGGGCATAAAAATTTGAGAGTGGGTTGGGCTTCCGTGCGTGAGAAATAGAGGAAGTGTTCTTCCTCTCGGGCGTGAGGTGTAGGGTCTCGGGTTTCAACTCTAAATTTTGTGAGAAAAAAATATAAAAGTGAGTCTTGTTCAATCTCCCACACCACTACCTCCTTGTAAAGCTTCATCTTCTGATCTAGAAGAGTCTGGAAGATCGAAAGAAAGGAGCTTGGATCAGCCATCTAGAGCCTTCGATGCGAGCTAGCACTCCTGCGAAGGAAGATCCGATCAGGGCTTCGAGTGGATGATCTGTAGAGGTCGGATGATCTGTGTGACTGCTCGATATCAGTGAGAGCTTCATATCATACCTACCAATAGCAAGATCATCAACCTATAAAAAGGTGATGAGTTCTGAACTCAACCGATGTGATCTAAAGGTTAGATCAGATTTAGGACATCAATGTGATCGATGTAGTTTTTTATTTCATATCTGATTTTATATTTAAATTTTTTATGTCATAGATCCTTAATTGATAGTTTAGATCTGATCCAAGGTATGTTTAAAAGATTAAAGTATTTAATCTTTTATTTTTTATTGTAAAATTTTAAAAAAACATGCTTTGAACTATCCATTTTTTCTTCAAAAAATCCTAAAGAGTTTAGGATTGACAGTCTTTCGAAATTATTTTGAACCAGCTTTGAATCAGATTTGAATCAGATTCTTTTTGGATGAGATATGAGGAGTCCTACTTGCACTAGAATTTTCTCCTCCCTTGGGCCGACCAGCACCTAGCATGGTGCTAGTTGTTGTCATCCCATGTGGGTGTGGGAATGGGTGCATTATGGGTGCCATATGTGATGGTAATTTTATTTCATGTAAGAGTCCTTCTTTCATGAGTATTGGACTGATTCAAAGCATGTTTAAATTAGGAGTCCTATACATATTGGGTTATAGGAATCATCTATAAATAGAGAGGATCTCTACCTATAGATGCATAGAAATCAAATAGCAAAAATCAAATTGAGAGAAGAGAGAAAGAGAGAGAGAGAGGCGTAGAAGAGGGAAGCCCCTTCCTTCTCCTTGGTGTCTTCCATTGTGGCCGTCCCCTTCTTCTTGCCATGGGGCCCACTTTGGGCATCCTCCTTGCTGGTGTGAGGCATCACACCAGCACCTCTCTTCTCTCATTTGATTGGGTTGTGAAGGTGATTTGATCGGAGTTCATTCCACTTTTCTGTGCTATTTGGTGTGCATGCGAAGTAGAGGGTCTGCACTTACAGACCTCTGCGAAGGTTGATTCTAGATTTTTGGAGATTTGATCTCCAGTTCCACTGCTATTCAGGTAAGGATTTGATTCTTATTTATATATATTTGTAGAAAATTTTTAGATGTAACACGGGCTATCCGAAGAGAAATAGTTTTTCTTCCCTTCATCGATGACACCGCAGGTCAAAGAACCACTCATACCGCTGCAGCATTGAGAAAACCACTGATGAGTAAGTAGACATCCAAGTAGTTTCTCATATTGATCATGCTCAGTGCAAGTTATTCTCTAACAACCATCCATACTCTTACTCCAGTGTCTCCACACTACAGATCCGAGACTCATCTACTCATAAAAGAGGTGAACAGTGCATCGATCTTAAATAGATTGATCACTGTCCTTTATGATGATCCTTTGATCGAGCGTATTTAAAAACTAACCACTAATAATATGTCTTAAATTCTCGACATCTTTGAGAATATATAAAATCATCTTTGTTAATTTCTAAGATAAATCATGGACATATAAACATGATTGAAATAAAATACCCTTTATTTATATAAAAATATTACAAGTACAAAGGTATGCCTTGAAAATATAAAATATATCAACCAACAATTAGCTTCTAAGGCACTCATTTAACAAACTCCTACTTGACCTAAAGTCAATTGGCCATATACCTAGGACCCATCTTCTCAAGGTGAGCTTCGGTCTTCTGCTGGCTGAGAGGCTTGGTTTGCGAGTCCACCACGTTTTGTATGGAGTCGACTCTCTGTACCTCGATGAACTTTTTTTCGAGATATTCGTATATGATATAGAACCATCGCTTTATATGCTTGGATTTTTGGTGAGATCTAGACTCCTTAGTGAGGGCTATGGTACCGTTGTTATTGCAGTACTGTGTAATGGCATCTGATGGCATCACACCCAGCTCCGCAATAAACTTTTTGAACCAGAAGACTTTCATAGTAGCTTCAGAGGTGGCGATGTACTCAGCTTTCATGGTCGAATCTACAATGACCGACTGTTTGAAACTTTTTTAGCTAATTGATCCTCCATTATATAAAAAAATACACTCCATTGTAGATTTGCTATCATCGACATCAGTCATGAAGTCTGAATCGGTGTATCCTTCTACTTTCAGCTTTGATCCTCTATCAAAGATCAAGAATAAATTTTTAGTCTTTGTCAAGTACTTAAGGATATTTTGCACAGCAATACAGTATTCTTCATCAGGATTTGCCTGATATCTGCTCGTGATACTCATGGCAAGGGCTATATCAGGTTGTGTACATAACATGGCATGCATGAGGCTCCCAATTACTAAAGCATAAGAGATTTTGCTCATGTGCTGGATCTCCTCAGGTGTGTCGGATACATCTTTTTGGAGAGATAAACACCATGTCTAAAGTGCAAAAGTCCCTTCTTAGAGTTTTTCATACTGAACTTCCTCAGCACCTTCTCTATGTACATTCACTGTGAGAATCCTATCATTCTCTTAGATCTATCCCTATAGATCTTTATACCAAGAATGTAGGAAGCTTCTCCTAAGTCTTTCATGGTGAATTCTTTTGATAGCTATACTTTGATTGATATCAGTATGGGAATGTCATTTCTAATTAGAAGGATGTCATCCACATACAATACGAGGAATGTAACAGTACTCCCACTGACCTTTGTGTATACACATGGCTCTTCTTCATTTTTGATGAAATCAAATATTTTGATTACATCATTAAAGTGAGTGTTCCAACTCCTGTTGGGTTTTGATGGTGCAACAGAAGGATTAGGTGTTTAAAATTTTAATTCAAAACACCTGATATACTAAAAACCCTAATACCCAAAAGTCTTTGACTATATCAGTCAAAGTATAATTAAATTAAACTAGGATAAGAAGAATACCTATAGCGCTAATCCAATTTCTATGAGGCATCCAAGTATCCACCCTCCAACAATGATCCACATAGAAATTAGACCAAAGACAGCACTCTTTCTTCACCTTGCTTCAAGAGTTCTAGCCCCTAGAACTCGACCAGCCCTGTATCAGTCAGGTTTCTCCAAGAACCTGACTCGACCCTCTCGGAACCTCCTCTGAACTTTTGATTTTCCTTCTTTAGGATCCTCACAATCCTTGTTTGGACCAGATAAAGTTTTGTCTTAAATTCCAAAGTTTTGTCCTAAAACTAAGATAGGTTGTAAGAAAGAAAGGAGAGCAATGGAGAGAAATTGAAAAGTTGATCTGAATGCCTCGGACACCCAGTGCCCAGGCCTTTTTATAGCCACCAAATGGATGCCAAAAGTGAAAAACATACCCCATCCAAGAGGCTTATCTGATCAGATTATCAGAGATAAGAGTTCCTTCAAGCAGAAGAACTCTTATTAATGATACATCGATCAGCACCTTCACCTGCATGCATGACCAGAGAAGGAATATTTTTGCATCCCATCTCAAATTAGAAAAATTTAGAAAAATTTATATGGATAGGGGACATGTTTCTAATTCCATAACATATGATAAGGTGATAAAAATTCCATGAAAGGATGAGTTCCTCATATCCTTTCGTGCAAAGGCTGATCACCATGCATGCGCACATGCATAGGTGCCTTTGGCATTTGATAAGCATCCAGATAAGTCTGAAAAAATTCCAAAAAATTATCCTTAAAAAACTATATTTAAAATGGAACATTATCAAATAAAGGCATTCCATTTTAATCAAGTTTGATCAGGAGAAGGATTCTTTAAAATGATAGAAAATATGATGCTTTAACGTGTGCATGCGAGAGGTCCTCCATTTTCCAATTTTTTCTCCACCCCATATTAATCTAGAAAAATCCATCTCATGCTTTGAGATGTGCACCAGAGGATAATGGTGACTAGGTTTGCCACACATGTCTGAATCCCATGCCAGAAGGACTCCTCTTTCTGCTCACTCCAACACGTGCATGCCAATTCTGATTTGTGCCAAGAGTCCCTCACAACTTGGACTCTTCATAATTGGTGATAAGATGAGATGTGATGCCCCACTTTGGGCTGCTTCCAGATGGCACAACCTAACCCAAATGTCCACTAAATTGGGCTAGCTAATTTGTGAGGGATGAGATCAAATTGATCTCCTAAGGAGTTAGGGTCTCCACACATGCTAGCATGCTTACCGAGAATTCTGATTGAATCCAAAATTTCAATCAACCTTATCAAAAGGGTCCTTAGTCAATTTTTATATGCGAATGACCCATTAGGTTCTATATCTAGCTAGTAGTAGGTCTGAGTGCAGGTTAATAGAATTTGATTAGATTTCAATCTAACCGATTTAGATCCAATTGTGCTAACCCGAGTTCAACAATTAGAATCTTTTCGAATTGGTGATCGAATTAAATATTTTAATTCAATCAAACCTATAAGTCAAGATTGATATCTAGCAACATATCATGACTACTCAAAAGATATAAAATTTGATAGAAATATCAAATATACCCTTTAGTGGCAAATTATCATGCAATTCAATCCTTCGATCATCCCTGCACCCTAACTATGTTCATGAGTATAGAATTATGTCAAACTCAAAATACATATTCATATCATTTCATAATTAACTAATGATGACTCTGATGAAAAAGTATTAGAAACTCTTTCTACTCTCCTTCTTATTTTTGGCCCAAAATTTTTTTTTGAGTCATCTAGGAATGAGAATACACAGGATGTGATATCCTCTTACTATGAGTGATTGATTCTATATTGACCTACTCACAATCTTCATACATACACTACCATATCTAGAATACTCCGTATATATCTTAATTCCATGCCTGTATATGAACCAAAATATGGGTTCATGTGCACAAGATTCCATAGTGATCTCAGGTCTAAGGATTACTTGCACAACTCTCACTTAGAGAACCATCTTTGACATGTAAGTAAGGCTTCTATAAGATGCTCCCTTTCATCGAGTCAATTCAGTGGACTCATCTTCAAATGAGCACCCACATCATTGTATTAGTGTCCCACACAAGTAGCTAGTGAGATCTACCACTCTCTTCATCAAGCATACATAGAATGTACCAATCTATCTAAAATATTGATCTCCAACTTAATGCTCCTACGATCAAAAATATTTAAGATTAGAATTTTAGGATTTTAGGTCTCACTAGAATGATCCATTCATATCTCTTAAAATCATTATCCTAATCTTTGGGGTTCATCATAATCTTAAACATAATAAGATACAGCTAAAATAATGAATCAATACCTCATTTTATTATCAAATAATAAATGTCATTACTTGAGTTGAAAAATTATAAAGAAAAATTCCATCGCAACATACATGCAATTGGCTTATAGGGCACTATTTGTTCAATCTCCCACTTGCACTAAAGCCAATCATTTTTATATCTTATACAATCTAAATGGCGATCAAATAGCTGCGGTGGTATGATCTTAGTGAATTAATTTGCTATATTGTTCTTTGTGTCTACTCGTTCAAGGACAATCATCTTATCTCTCTACAATTTTTCGAATGAGGCGGAAGCGTTTAAGAATATGGTTGGATCTTTGATGAGACCTAGGTTTCTTAGCTTGAATAATGGCTCTAGTGTTATCATAACAGAGTGACATCGATCCTTCAATCTCAAAAATGATTCTTAATTCTATAATGAATTTTTTCATTCAAACAGCTTCCTTAATGGCTTCATTAGCAGCGATGTAGTTTGCCTCAATGGTTGAGTCAGCTACTGTCTGCTACTTAGAACTCTTTCAACTCACTGCTCCATAATTTAAGATAAACACATACCCTGATATTGACTTGCTATCATCCAAATCAGATCAAAAATTAGAATCTGTATATCCTTCTAGTTTCAACTTTGATCTTCTTCCATATATGAGAAAAACATCTTTAGTCCTTCTTAGGTATTTCAAAATATTTTTCACAGCTTTTCAATGATCCTCTCCTAGATCAGCCTGAAATCTGCTAGCTACACCTAAAGTATAAGCTACATCAGGCCTGGTACATAGCATGACATACATAATTGATCTCATAGCTGAAGCATAAGGGATCCCATTCATCCTCTTCCTCTCTTCTGGTGTCTTAGGACATATTTTCTTAGAGAGACATATACCATGACTTGCAGGCAAGTAACCTGTCTTACTTACCTCCATATTAAATCTCTTTAATATGAGATCTATGTACTGTGACTAGGATAAGCCTAACATCCATTTAGATCTATCTCTATAAATCTTTATATCCTGTATATAGGATGCTTCACCCAAGTCTTTTATGAAAAGCTTATTCGATAGTCAAGTCTTGATCGATTGCATCATTGGGATATCATTCCCAATGAGTAGTATATCATCGACATACAGAACTAAAAAGACAACAGCACTCCCATGAAGGAACTAGATCTAGGGTTTCAGGGTTAGATCTTGAAACTTTTTCAAGATCATATAGCGGAAGACTAAAATAAATCAAAATTTATTTTCTAAAACTAGAGAATCCCTAGATCTAAGATCCTATTACATGATTATTACATAGCATTAAATCAAAAATTAAAATATATAAATATAGCATGAACTACATGTTGATCATATCAACATGTTTCTATACCACATCTAATGTATGTATTAAACAATAGATCAGATCTATTACCTTGCAGGTTAGACGTTCTAACCTCGCTGATCCGGGCTTGAGGATGATGTTACAAGCCGCACACACATCCGGCCTCTAGGAGTCATCCACACAAGCCCACGAATCTCGATCAGAAGTCCTGCTTCAGGAAATCAGCACAATATGCTAGTACTGTGCTGATCCTTCTTTGATGGTTGATCAGGTGCCTCCTTCTTCTTGATTTGGACTCTTCCAAAGATGGAAAATAGAAGGAGAAGTTTCAGATCTGAGACGCTCTCAGAAAACTCAAGATGGAGGGAGGAAAGATATGAAAACAAAAACCCTAGAAGAAGACCCTCTTCTTCTTCACGTTTTTCTCTCTAGACACCAAAACTTGCATCTTTTATATCACTATGACCCAAAGGTATTTCTCTCTAATTTTTGGATGGCACAAAGGTCTCTCAAATATCTAACTTCTCCTAAAATTTCATAAAGAAACTCATCTTATATAGAGAGATATGATAGAGTCCTTGTCTAGGTCAAACACCTAATCAAGGCTTATCCAAACATGGCAAGTTAAGGGACGCCCAACTCTTGAGCACCTCCTTCATATTTTCATGCATGGATTATCAGAAAATGGTGCACAATATATACCCTAAAATCCATGAAAATTCTAAAAGAAAATTGGATAAATTCGGTGCAAAATTGAAAGAGTTTTGGATTTCTAAAACTCTATCTCATAGAATTCGAAATCCAAACTTATTCCTTTTAGATTTGATCCAAACCACCTTCCATGTAAGAAAGAAGAGAGGAGACCTTTTGTGAACGTGGGAGAGATCTGGGAGAGGGCTTTTGTCGTACAAAATAAGTGGAGATTGGCGTTGAATAAGAGAGAGGGCGTGGAGAAGGCTTATGTGGCGCAAGGTGGAATCCTAGTCTTACTAGGATTCTGTCTTATGACTTGTTTTAATTTGGTTTCCCAAACCAAATCAAATCAAAATTAGATCAACCCAATTAAAATATATCTTAACCCAATTAAGAACCTAATTTAATCAGATTAAATTAAATTTAAATCTGATTTAATTTTCTAATCAAATTAGAAATTAGATTGACCCAAGTCCTAGTTGAACTAGGACTACTTTTTCCTTGCACTTGGCTTATCCAATAAACCAATTGGACTTGATCCAATCAAGCCCAGACTAAATCTAATTAAATCATATTTAATTAAACTTAATCTCAGCCCATTGGCTTAATCAAATTAAGCCAATCAGCAATCGAATTGCTAATAGATCCTCCTACAACACTTGCACTGGGTTAAATATCAATCGTATTGATCATTTAACCCTAGAACGATTCTTAATCGTTGATCAACCATCTGATCGGATTATGAACTCTAATGTGTGTAACCTCATAGGTCCGAACCTAAGTCGGTAGCATAGGAATAAATTTCTATACCAATCGAAGTGACCATCTAGCAATGGTACCCGACGACCGGATAGGTCGAATGTGTAGAACAACATCCTTAGAACCCATGCGGATATAGTTTTCATATAATTCATCCCCTTGACCAAAATGATCATAGGACACCTCAGAGTTCAACTGTCAACTATGATCAGGTTGTCCACATTGTATTTCAAAATATCAAATCCATCTGATGGATTACCCTGGCCAAGGTTTTGCTAAATTGAAATACAGCGACTCATTCTTCTCCAACTCTTGGAGTGGTCAATCCCATCTCGATCACACTCTGACTTCACAAGTACTTGACTGTGCCCAGAAGCCTTCCGTCCCTGAATTAGAAATTCAGTTAATTCAGTACCAAAGCACAGTGAGTTGCTTGCAAGTCACTGAGGCGATCTCAGTCTAAGGGACACTTATACCTATATCCCATCAGAGACATTCTCGACAGCAGAATACTCTAGAGTTGGTCACGTTCAATGATGATGTACCCCTACATCTCACCTGTATGCCATACCAGTGTCTCCACACTCTTTGGTTAAGAGGACAACCAACCCATATGGCCTACAGCGACCTATGCTCGATAGAAGCTGTCGTCCTTATTAACAGCCTATCATTTGATCGTGAACAGTTTTAAGGACTAATCGATAAATCCTCTCTTTATCGAATCTAAATAGTCCTAAGAACTTCATCATAACAACGGAGTTCATTAGAAGATGAAAGCTTATGATGAAAATACCAAATATATTTTATTTATTAACAAATCAATTACAATACTTGGTTGCTCAACCGTCAACAGCTTGACGATTGGCTTTTTGGGACACATTTCCCAACATCCCACTTATCTTCTTATACACACATGGTTCATCCTTATTTTTTGATAAAGCCAAACTCTTTGACTGTCATATCAAATTGGATGTTCTAGCTCCTCGAAGCTTGCTTCAATCCATAGATAGATTTTTTTAGCTTGCATACTTTATTTATCTTCTCACTTAAGATAAATCCCTCTGATTGAGTCATATAGACATCTTTCTTTAAATTACCATTGAGAAAAGAGATCTTGATGTCCATTTGCTAGATCTCATAGTCATAGTATGCTGGTATAGCAAGCAAAATCCTGATGGACTTGAGCATAGCCATTGGTGAAAAAGTTTTATCATAGTCAATTCTTTGCCTTTGTCTAAAATCCTTCACCACCAATCTAGCTTTGTAGGTTTCTACTTAGCCATCTGCTCCTATCTTCTTCTTGAAGACCCAATTGCATCCTATAGGGGTCACACCCTCAGGTGCATCAACCAAGGTTCATACTCGGTTGGTGTACATCGAGTCCATCTCAAATTTTATGGCTTCCAACCATCTGTCTGATTCTCTACTCATGATAGCTTCCGAATAGGTCAGTAGATTATCATCCTGAATGATGTTGATTGAATTATCATTCTTAATGATAAAACTATATCTCAGAGGTGCTTGACACACTTTATCTGATCTTTAGAGAGAAGGTGTGTATTGTGGATGTACCTCATCTCTGGGTACTTCTAATTGAGGATCTTCTTGTAGTTCAACCATAGATATTTCTATATTGGTTTGTAGATCCTGAACTTCCATAAGTTCAATATTCCTCCCACTACCTCTTTCGTGGATGAATTTATTTTTCCAGAAAATGTCATGCCTGCTAACAAATACTTTTTATTTAGTAAGGTAGTAGAAGTAGTATTCATTAGTTTCCTTAGGATACCCTGCAAACCTACATCTATCTAATCTAGTGCTAAGCTTATGTCCAAAAATATTTTTGACATAAGTAGGATAGTCCCAATCTTAAGATGTTTAAGATTAGGTTTCCTTTCTTTCCATATATCATATAGTGTGCTTGCAACAGACTTTGAAGGCACCCTGTTTAATATACATGCAGTAGTCTCTAGGGCATATCCCTAGAAAGATATTGGAAGATCTATGAAACACATCATAGACCTCACCATATCCATCAAAGTATGATTCTTCCTTTCTGCTACACCATTTAACTAGGGTGTATAAGGAGGGGTCCATTCAGAGAGAATACCTTTACTTTTAAGATGATCAAAAAATTCACTGGATAAGTATTCTCCTCCTCAATCAAATTGAAGAACCTTGATACTTTTTTCAGTCTATTTTTTGATCATACTTTGATACTCTTTGAACTTATCATAGGCTTTGAATTTATGTTTTATGAGATACACATATCCGAACCTTGATAGATCATCTATAAAAATGATAAAATAAGAGTATCCTCTTCTGGCCTAAGTTATCATCGATCCATATACATCTGTATGTACTAGGCTAACAACTCATTCACCCTCTCTCCATATTCAAAAAATGGAGTCTTGATCATCTTACCCATGAGATAAGATTCACAAGTTCCCAATGATTCATAATCATATGGGTCAAAAAATTCTTCTTTGTATAACTTGTTTATCCTTGAGTCACTAATATGACTAAGGTGATAATATCAGAGATATGTGATATTCACATCTTTTTTTTTTTATATATTTTTTTTAATATAAAAAATATTTTTATTGAGTGCAAGAATTAATAAATTATTATCAATATAATCATTGCCATAAAATTTATTAGAAAAGAAAATGGAGCATCCATTTCCCATCAGCTTTATTTCATAATCTTGTTTTAACAATAAAGGTATAGAAATAATTTTTCTTATATAGAAATAATATTTCTAATGACCTCTGACATATAATAATAATCTTTTAATTCTAAAATTTTATCTGAAGGCAAATCAAGCATATAGGTTCGCATAGCCTCTGCGCTAATGGACTCTCCACTTACACCATAATGCTCAAGGTCACCTCTTTCCAAACCTTTAATATTCTGTAGTCACTGTAATAAATTATAAATATGTGATCTACAGACGGTATCCAATATCTAAGTATTAGGGTTTGAGCTACTCAATAAAAAATAGGTCTGTATCATATACACATCTTTTGATGCTATACTTGCACCCTACTTCAATCTTGCAAGATAATTTTTGTAATTATTCTCCCAATATTCAAATTTACCATAAAATGAATAGATAATATCCAAAGGAATATCTTTTGCCTTCTCATTATTACTGATTGATTCAAGGTCAGGAATATCCAGAATATTAGAGTTCTTCTTCGATATAAACCTAATTTGCATGTTCCTTGACCAATCCACATAATTTTAATCGGTCAATATGGTTTCATCCAGTAAAAATAAAGAAGCCATAATGTAGATTTAAAGAATAATAGTATAAGCAGACCACTCATATTTGACATGCATATCTAAATAAGGTCTTTTAACTAGTTATATCTCCTACTATTTTATCAGATACCATAGCCCTCTCCTATGGTAAACAAAAAATTTTAATTTGATTTTTTAATGGGGTTGAGATCTTAATCTCTCAATGAAGCCTTGTGGATATCACAATAAACATCAATGAGTTCAAAGATAGGAAAATCTATCCAATTGTATCTCATATAATTCTCAAGATAATTCTTACCTCTAAAAATACTCATAGCCTTATGGATATCACAACAAACTGTAGTATTTTTAGTTAAGTCAGACCCTTCATTTTCATACAGTCATATCTAAAAAATGCTGCCCTTATGGAATCACAACAAAGCAATATACCCAAATATACCATAAAGCATATAAAATGCACCAAGACAAACCAACATCAATCCCCATAGCAAGCCTTGTGGATATCACAATAAACCAATTATGATTTTTGACAGGGTATTGACTAGGCATGAAGGAAGGCATATGTGGTATTCAAAATATTGAGCAACCTTTATTTAAGATTCAAACTAATCCAGTTGGCCAGAAAAATGTTAAGATTGATGGGGTTCCTTCATTTCTTTTCTTAGACACCAATAAATTGATCAGACCAGCAAATGGAGCCAATTAAATAACCACCACACTTGAAATACTTCTTAGATATCAAATGATTAATCAATTCAAGAAATAGGTCAGCTACTGGTTCATAATACTATAACTTAATATGATTTTTATGAGGACTTTAATGGTCTCATGCACATCTTTAATTCAATCAATTACAATGATGCACTATTATAGTTGTATCTTAACAATCATAACAACTAATCATAGCATCTAATCATATCTCTAAGATATGAAAATATAATCATATAATATGATTATAAGATAGCATCTTAAGCATATCATATGCATAAATATAAAATACTCTTTTCATAATTCTTCTTCTTGGGACATCACAATGGCACCCGTACACGCCATAAGAGTACCCTATAGAATGAGAAGAGAGGGTCTTTGAACCCTACTTGCTCTTATGATCGGACGGCCTGGTGATGAACCCCAATTCAAGTACTAAGCTACTAAGAAAGATTTTATACATACATCATACAATTAACTAAACCATATCTCTAAGACATGCTAGGTTTTGGATGTTCAATTGGGTTCAACCCTTGACCCGACTTGAACCAAACCAAAAGTCCATACTTGATCATAATCAAGATAATAATTTAACCTTTGATTATATAAATCAAGATAGGCTCTGATACCACTGTTGAGTTTCAGTGGCACAGTGGAAGGATTAGGTGTTTAAAATTTTAATTCAAAACACCTGATGCACCGAAAACTCTAATGCCCAGAAATCCTTGACTATATCAATCAAAGTATAATTGAATTAAACTAGAATAAGAAGAATATCTATAGTGCTAATCCAATTTTTATGAAGTGTCCAAGTGTCCATCCTTCAACGATGATCCATATGAAAATTAGACCAAGGACAACACTCCTTCTTCACCTTGCTTCAAGAGTTTTAGCCCCTAGAACTTGACTAGCCCTATATCAGTCAGGTTTCTCCAAGAATCTGACTCGACCCTCTCAAAACCTCCTCTAAACTTCTAATTCTCCTTCTTTAAGACCCTCACAATCCTTGTTTGGACCAGATAAGGCTTTGTCTTAAATCTCAAAGCCTTGTCCTAAAAATAAGATAGGTTGTAAGAAAGAAGGGAGAGCAACGGAGAGAAATTAGAAAGTTGATATGAATGCCTCAGACACCCAGCACCCAAGCCTTTTTATAGCCACCAAATGGACACCAAAAGGGAGGGACACACCCCATCTAAGAGGCTTATCTAATCAGATTATCAAAGATAAGAGGTCCTTCAAGCAGAAGGACTCTTATCAATGATACGTCGATTAGCACCTTCACCTGCATGCGTGACCAGAGAAGGGATATTTTTGCATCTCTTCTCAAATAAAAAAATTCACAAAAATCTATGTGAATAGGGGACTTGTTTATAATTCTAGAACATATGATAAGGTGATAAAAATTCCGCAATAGGATGAGTTCCTTGCATCCTTTCATGCAAAGGCTGATCACCATGTGCACGCACATGCATAGGTGCTTTGGGCATCCGATAAGCATCCTGATAGGTCTGAAAAAATTCTAAAAAATTATTGATAAAAAACTAGATTAAAAATGAAACATTATCAAATAAATACATTCTATTTTAATCAAGTTTGATCAGGAGAAGGATTCTCCAAAATGAGAGGAAATGTGACGCTTCAACGTGCATGCATGAGAGGTCCTCCCTTTTCCAATTTTTTCTCTACCCCATATTAATCCAAAAATATCAATCTCATACTTTAATATGTGCATCAGAGGATGGAGGGTGATTAGGGTTGCCACATGTATTTGAATCCCATGCCAGAAGGACTCCTCCTGCTCACACCAACACACGCACGCCAATTCTGATTTGTGCCAAGAGTCCCTCACAACTTGGACTCTTCATAATTGATGTTAAAATTAGAAGTGACACCCCACTTTAGGCTGATTTCTAGGTGGCATGACCTAACCCAAATGTCTATCAAATTGGGCTAGCTAATTTGCAAGGGATGAGACCAAATTGATCTCCCAAGGAGCTAGGGTCTCTACACGTGCTAGCATGCTCATCGGGAGCCCTAATTGAATCCAAAATTCCAATCAATCTTATCAAAAGGGTCCTTGACTAATTTCTATATGTGTGTGACCCATTAGGTTCTACATTTAGCTAGCAGTAGGCTCAGGTGCAAGTTGACCAAATTTGATTATATTTCAATCTAACCAATTTAGGTCCAATCGTGCTAATCTAAGTTCAACAATTAGAATCCTTTCTAATTGATGATCGAATTAAATTCTTTAATTTGATCAAATCTACAAGTCAAGATTGACATCTTACAATATATCATGACTACTCAGAAGATATAAAATTTGATAAAAATATCAAATATACCCTTCAGTGGCAAGTTATCATGCAATTCAATCCTTCGATTATCCCTGCACCCTGAATATGTTCATGAGTATGGAATTATGTCAAACTCAAAACACATATTTATATTGATTCTCAATTAACCAATGATGACTTCGATGAAGAAGCATTAGAAACTCTTTCTAATCTCCTTCCTACTTTTGGCTAAAAGATTTTTTTTCGAATCATCTAGGAATGAAAATACACAGGATGCGATCTCCTCTAACTAGGAGTGATCGATTTTATGTTGACCTACTCATAACTTTTATACACACTCCATCATATCCAGAACACCTCGTATATATCTTAATGCCATGCTTGGGTATGAACCAAAATATGGGTTCATGTGCATAAGATTCCATGATGATCTCAGGTCTAAAGATCACTTGCACAACTCCTACTTAGAGAACTATCTTTGACATGTAAGTAAGGCTTCTATAAGATGTTCCTTTTCATCGAGTCAATTCAGTGGACTCATCTCCAAATGAGCACCCATATTCTTGTATTAGTATCTCACACAAGTGGCTAGTGAGATCTACCATCTTTTTCATCGAGCATACATAGGATGTGTCAGTCTATGTAATTCATTGATCTCCGACTCAATGCTCCTACGATCAGAAATATTTAAGATTAGAGTTTTAAGATTTCAGATCTCACTAGCATGACCTATTCATGTCTCCTAAAATCATTGTGCTAATCTTTGGAGTTCATCATAATCTTAAATATAATAAGATGCAGCTAAATTGATTAATCAATATCTCATTTTATTATCAAATAATAAATATCATTATCTGAGTTAAAAAATTACAAAGAAAAGTTCCATCGCAACACACTTGAAATTGGTTTATAGGGCACTCTTCCTTCAACTCCGAGATACTTGCTTGAGTCCATATATGGACCTTTGCAGCTTGCAGACTTTGTGATCACTATCATTAGATGTAAAATTCAAAGACTGCTCTATATAGATATCTTCCTCAAGATATCTATTTAGAAAGATAGTTTTTACATCCATTTGTCAAATTTTATAATCATGAAAAGTTGCAATCGCAAGTAGAGTGTGGATGGATTTCAGCATGGCCATGGGCGAAAATGTTTCATGATTGTCAATGCCTTTGCATTGTCTATAATCTTTCGTAACTAGCCTTGCCTTATAAGTCTCTACCTTACCAACCGATCCATTTTTTTTTTATAAATCCATTTACATCCAATAGATACAATACCTTCAAGTAGATCTATTAAGGTCCAAATTTGGTTAGAATGTATGGAGTCAATTTCTGACTTCATCGCTTCTATCCATCTCTCGGAGTCAACATCAACATCACTTCATCATAAGTCTTGAGATCATTCCTAATATCCTTATCTCCCACAAAGAATGCTTCCTTTAAATTTTCTGTAAGAATATCTAAGTACCTTTTAGAAAGATGGGAGATCCTACTTAATCTATGAGGTGGAGGAACTACATCTACTAATTCACTTTTGGGTTCAGATTCTTGGACTCGATGCTCTTCAGAGACCTTCTCTTCGAGCTCAATCCTCCTATCACTGCCTCCATCTTGGATAAATTTTTTTTTCAAGAAGATGGCATGATGGCTTACAATCACATTGTGATCCTTAGAAAGATAGAAGTAGTATCCTATGATTTTCTTAGAATACACTATTAAGCGAGCCCTAGAAGATCTAGCCTCTAATTTGTCTGCTTGCTATTGCTTGACATGGGCCAGACATTCTCAAATCTTGAGATACCCAAGAGTTGGCTTCTTACCATGCTATAACTCATATAGAGTAGTAAGAATAGATTTAGAGAGAACCCGATTCAAAAGATAAATTACAGAAAGTAATGTATGTCCCCAAGAAATATAGGAAGATCTATGAAACTCATCATGGACCAGACCATATCTAATAAGGTCTGATTCCTCCCTTCAAATATCCCATTGAGTTGAGGCATCCCTGAAGGTATCCACTATGAGATTATACCATTATCCTTAAGGTAGGCCCAAAATTTCTCACTGAGGTATTCCCCTCCTCGATCTGATCGAAGAATCTTTATGAATTTTTTGGTCTATTTTTTTACTTCATATCTGAACTCAATGAACTTTTTAAAGATTTTAGACTTTCAATGCATCAAATACATAAAACTATATTATGAATAATCATTGATAAAAGTTATGAAGTAGACATAGCCACTCTTGACTTGTACATCAAATGGATCGCACATGTCAGTGTGTATCAGAGCTAATATCTCAATGACCTTTTTTTCTTGTCCCATAAAGGATAGATTAACCATTTTTTCTTGAAGACAGGACTCATAAACTGGATAAGACTCAGAAGTCAATGGTCTAAGAATACCATCTTTCTTCAGTTTGTTGAGTCTGCCTCTCTTATATGGCCTAGCCTAAGGTGCCATAGATACTTTTAGCTAATCCTATCTCTAAGTCTCTTAGACCTTACGGCATTCATTGTTTGCTCGTTAATGTTAATACTCACATCTATATGCAAATGATAAAAATAGTCAATCAAAAAAGCATGTGCAACAACTTTATTTTCAAAATAAATTGCACACATATCTTTACTGAAATGAAAATTATAGTTATCTTGTGTCAGTATAGATATAAAAATTAAATTCCTACTGACTGTAGGTACATAATAGCAGTCTTTTAAAATTAAACTAATTTCTAATGATAATCATAGAGGATAGGTCCCGATGGCCACAATAGCAATCTTTGCTCCGTTGCGATTCGAAGAGTGATCTTGCCTTTCCTCAGCCCTCTAACTTTTTTAAGATCCTACATAGAAGTGCACAAATGAGTACTTGAATCAGATTCTAGAACCCAACTAGAAGAAGAAAAAACCATTAGATTAGTTTCAATTATGAGCAAGTCAGACATACCTTCAAAAGATCCATCCTTCTTCCTATTCTTTACAGTCGTCAGGTAGGCCGGACAGTTCCTTCTCCAATGGCCTTCGATATTGCAATGAAAATACTCTTTATCGTCAGCCTTCTTCAAAACTTGCTTTTTCGGCTTGGCCTCATTCTTTTGCTTCCTAGCAGGCTACTTCTTTTTCTTGAAAAAAAAAATTCTCTTAGAGGAAGCTCGCTCCACTATCAGAACCAAAGCCCTTGAATCTTTCAAGATGCCCTCAGCTGTTACCAATATGTTCAGTAATTCAGACAAAGTGCTATCAATCTTATTGATATGGTAGTTCATAATGAACTATCCATACAAATTAGGAAGAGATTGGAGGATCAAATCCATCTGTAATTCCTTATCCATGTTCATCTCAAGCTTTTGAAGCTCTTTGATATTCTTGATCATTATCAAATAATGATCATTGATGGACTTCCCATCACGTATTTTTACTCTAAATAGTCTCCAAGAGATCTCAAAATTAGCTATGCGATTCTACTCATCGTATAATTCTTACAGATGAGTCAGCATCTCCTTAGCAGTCCTCATGTCTTCATGCTGTCACTGAAGATCATTGGATGTGGATGCTAGAATGTAACACTTCATCTTATTATCCTCATCCATCCACTTTTCAAGTGGAGCTCATTGATCAGGGGATGGATGAGCTGGTAACACAAGTGCATCCTAGTCTAGGACATGGGTTAGTTTCTTAGAACTAAGAATGATTCTCAAATTCTAAAACCAATCCTTGTAGTTCATTCCGATCAATTTATTTATGTCAAGAATATGAGCCAAAGGATTGAAACTTGACATGATTATTTACAGAGAGAATAGTTTCTAGTTAGATATTTATACTTATTAAATGTTTGTTCTAGAAACATTAAAAACAAATAAGGCTTCCACTATTTTTTTGAATCTCCCACACTTAGGTGGAGAAATGAAAACCTATATGCAATTGATTTCTAGTGGATACTGTGGTTCCACTGATCCATATGCATCTCACCTAATAGTTATTGGTGAGCATAGACCAATGAGTGAACAACACCTTATCCATTGCTTCACTAAGCAAGATGCAGCAAGTTTGATCTTTAAGTCTTATGGCCTCACCTGATAGTTATTGGCATATTTCTTAGTTAAGTCAGACCTATCATTCACCAGCAGGTGTAAAGCCATCATTGGGATCCTCACCTAATAGTTATTGGGCCCAACCCCATCTCTACCCTGGGGCATCAAATATTAATAGAGTGGTTGTACCTTTCTGATGCAATCGAATCACTATAACCAGTCGAGAACGATTAATGCTAGGAAGGCACCTGCATCTTTACAATGATAGAAGACCTCTAGACTTAATATTTAGTAACAAAATTTAGGTTTGGGTCTCTTCTAAATCAGCAGATATATATCTGACTGACCAAGTTTAGACTAGCACATCCATATATTTGACCATCCTAGTCGGCATGGGTGAACTCGAGTCAACAAGTAACCTAGTATGAAACTAAATCTCCCAAAATGGTCAGATATGTTAAGATGAGTAGGGATCCCCTCGTTGCTTTTCTTAAATACCAATGAATTGGTCAGGTCAGACAATGAAACCAATTAAATAACCACCATCTAGATATTTACTTTAGACACCAAATTGGTTGATTAAAATCAATCAGGTTAACCTATTAAAATGGACCCTAACCACTGAGCCAAATTCGGTCTTAAGTTAATCAATTTCCATCAAAATATGAATAGATGTGACCAACTATAACTAAAACTAACTTTGAGCCCTTTTGACTTAATCCTAACAACAATTGATTAGGTTCAATCAACTGCTCAAAATTGACAATGGGTTCTAGTCTGATCTAATCAATTGACTCTAATTGTAGTTAGATCACTAAACTTAATTTGTTCAACCCATACTCATACGCAATAACATAATTTTTAGATTCTAAAAATATTTTTTATATTATATTTCATTGTATGTATTAGTGGCTTATGATCTTGAAATAGTTTCAGATCTAAACCTAATATCACATATCATATATATAAAGTTTTAGATCTAAACCATAAATATATATCACATATATATTAATTTATAGATCTAAAATTAAATTTATACATATCAAATATATATATAATCAGATCTAAAATAATGATTAAAATATTTTAAAAATATTTTTTAAAAATTGGTTCACATCAAACTAGAACAATCTTTTCAATATAAGGAGTGAACTCTATATCAGGACAACCTTATACCAGTTTGATGCGAATATTTAATCATTCTAATTTTAGATCTAACATGAATAAAAATATATCATATACATCAATTTTTAGATCTAAAAGATTGATTTAAATATTTCAAAAATAGTTCTCAAAATCGATCAATCTTGTGCTAGGACAATCTTTTTACTATAGAGGGTAAACCCTATACTAAGACAACCTTATACCAGCATAAGATCAATATTAAATTATCTAAGCTTTCAGATCTAACATGAAAATTAGATTATACATGTTTTAAAGAATCAGTGGCTCTGATACCACTATTAAAAAATTGGGTTGACTATCATGCATAGATTTCAAAATATTTTGAAATAGTAGCGAAAACAGATCTAGATTAAATATTTTTATCCCACATGCTATAGATCTAATCACATCTACCCAAATCCTGGATCTAAGAAATGCATATAATTTAAAAATTAAAAATTAAAATTGAGATCGGATCTCAATATCTTATGCGGATTGAAATACACCGTAATCGATGATCTTGGATCTGAAAGTTTTTGAGCCACACACATATCCGACCTCCATATGTATCCATCAGGATCAATCTTGTACCTTTTTTCTCATTATAGATCCTTCTTCTTCAAATAGGATCTCAGCTTTTTGAACCTTTAATCAACCTTTGATCTTTGAGAAAGAAAAGTAGGACAGTACTATGCATGAAATTTCAAAATTTTTTCACAGTGGATCTATTTGATTAAATAATTTAATCTAATTTACATGCATAAGATTTAATCTAGACTACTATACCAGGATCTATAATATGATTTAATATGAACTTAAGATCTGAAAATAAGAATTTGCATCAATCTAATCGATGCTGCAATCTAGATCTAACTCATAGATCTACCAAAACTAGTCTAACAAGTTCCAAACTCGTTATCAGATTATGGGTTGCTGATCTCTACAAATAACTCATATAGGAGAGAGTCTCTTCAGGTTACTCACAGTCGCACGAAGATGTCCAACCTCTACAGATCGTCCACACGAAGACTAGTATAGATCAGGCTCCTTAGAAGTGCTAGCTTGCAAGGATTTTCAAAGGCTAAATCATCTCTTCTTCTTTTGATCTATTAGATACTTCAAAGGAGAAGAAGATCTAGTGGAGGAAGAGAGGAAGAGAGAGAGCTCTGGTGGAGAAACAAAACCAGCAAGAAGAACATATATGGGGCATCCACTATTGGAGCCCCCTTTAAATAACAACGGGCTAGGGTTTTTAGGTCAAAGGGAGGGCACCAAAACTACCATGCCAATAACCAATTTGGCATCCCAAAATTTTTAGAAAAGAGTATTGGCATGAGGAGGGGATCTGGTGTTTCTCATGTGGGAAAATTCAGTATAGGGATAAAATGATAATTTTAATTTTTTTCAAAAATTATGATTTTACAGTAAAAAAATATTAATTAATCTAATTAATTAATATGAATTTACCCTATACTAGGATCTAAATATGATATATAGCATGCATGCATTTAAATTTGAATTTCAAATTCAAACAGTAAACACTTTACTGTAATGTGTTGAGAACACAATACCTTTGCATGGGTAGTAGATCGTTGCAATCTGATCGCCGTCGGGAGAGTCTGATCATCGCGACGCAGCCACACAGCATGTCTGACCTCTATGGATCATCCACATGAAGCTCCCGGTCTGATCGACTCCTCACGAGTGCTAGCTCGTTGTAGAGTCCTTTTGACGGTCGATGCTGATTGAACTCCTTCGATCGATGTCTGTCAATTCTTTGGACACTCCGGATCGTCAACAGACATGCTTGAGAGGATGTTGAAGATCTCCCTAAGATTTTGTGAGCTCACGACACTCGTAGCTCACTTTCTCACTTTCCAAACCCCAGGCTAAAACTCTAGGAAACTCACCGGAAACCTTGCACCCACTTTTCTTTCTTTTCTTTCTTTTTCTCTTAGAAGGATATGGACTTCCTTCTCACGCACAAGACTTCTCACGTCCTAAAATTTTTCTCCAAAAATCTTCTTCTTGCATGCCCTACTCTTCTCCTCCTTTTATAACCACGTCAAACGTCCTATCCAAAAGAAAGGATAAAGATGAGTAATTGCACATTTGAATTCAAATCAAATTTTGAATTCAAATGGACACCAACTCATCCCTTTTCCACTAAAGGCATGAGGCGTGGCTTAAATTATGCATGGAGTGATTTCATGAGAAACCTTTTCTCATGTAATAAATGGGACGTAAAAAAAGAGATAAGGTGCAAAGATTGATTGCCCATTCAAATTCAAACTTTATTTTGAATTTGATTGGCCAACCAATCATCCTTATCCTTTCATATGGCACATTAAAGTGGGGCGTGGAGAGGGCTTGGCATGAGGAAATAATTCATGAGAAGTTCCTTCTCATGAATTCAAATGGGTGCAATGGAAGTGAGGTGGCGCATGGAGATTGGGTTAAGGAGGTTTAATTATTTAAACCAACCTAATTGAACCAAATAATTTAGGTCCAATTAGATTATTTTAAATCTAACTAAATTAGGCTTAATTAGGCTCAATAAAATCCTAATCAAATCAGGAATTGACTAAGCCCAACTCCTAATCAAATCAGGGACCAAACCATCTGGACGATTAGGTCAACTCTTAACCTAATCGGGTTAAACCCAACTGAATCCAATTCAATTGGACTTGATTCAAAAATAATTACTTAATCAAATTGAGTTAATTAGTAATTAAATCACTAATTAAACCTCTCATAAATACTGAGTCCAAATCCGATGGGCAATCGGGCATCAGAATTCATCGATATGTAACCCTGATCGAAAAGTCCCAACCAATGGGACTCTTGACCCCAGTACCCATAATGTGTGGAACTCATGATCAGAGAATCCTGATTCTCGATCATTGAGTCTCAAACATGTAGGATTTCACATCAGCCATCAGATCAGATAGGAATCTCTAATGTGTGTGACCCCGCAGGTTCGAACCTAAGCCGGTAGCACAGGAACCAACTTCTGTACAAATCGAAGTGGCCATCTAGCAATGGTACCCGACGTCTGGATAGATCGAAGAGTCATAATCGCAACACTCAGAACCTACATGAATATAGTTACTGTATAATTCATCCTTTTGACCCCTGTGTTTAGGATGACTCAGGGTTAAACTGTCAACCTTGATCATATCATCCGAATCATGCTCAACTCAAACAGTCCTGTGACTCCTCACAAGGACTATCCTGGCCAAGGTTTTGCTAAATTGAAACATGACTGTACTGAAGCAAAAATTTAGTGTAGGGGCAAAATGGTAATTTTAAAACTTTTTCAAAATTATTATTTTACAGCAGAATTATTAATTAATCTCATTAATTAATACTAATTAACCCTACACTAGGATCTAAATATGATACAACAGCATGCATTTAAATTTGAAATTCAAATTTGAATCAGTAAACGTTTTACAGTACTGTATTCAGAACACATCACCTTTTGCGGGTAGTCGATCATCGCAATCTGATCACTGTCGGGGGGCTCTGATCATCACGTCATAGCCACATAAATATCTGGCCTCTACGGATCGTCCACACGAAGCTCCCGTCTGATCAGCTCCTCACGAATGCTAGTTCGTGATTTCACCCTTTTGATGGTAGATGTTGATCGAACTCCTTCGATCGATGTGTGCTGACTTCTCAGATACTCCGGATCATCTGCACAGTTGCTTGAGAGACTGATGGATCTCTTCCTAAAATTTGGTGGACTCACGACACTCGTGGCACACCAATCTCACTTCCCAAACCCTAGGTAGAAACCCTAGGGTACACACCAAAAATCCTGCACCCAATTTTCTCTCTTTTCTTTATTTTTCTCTCGGAAGGTTTTGGACCTTCACCTTGCACAGAATCCTTCCTCACGCCCCAAAGTTTCTCTCTTAAAATTTCTGCACACGTCCCATCTTTCTCCTCTTTTTAAAACAACGTCGAACATGTCTTATCCGTGTGAGAGGATAAGGACAAGAGGTTACACATTTGAATTCAAATCAAATTTGAATTCAAACGAAAATCAACTTATCCCTATCCTTTTGGGCGTGAGAAGAGAAGGGGCGTGGATCTTTGTGCGTGGAAAATATTTCACGAAAAACCTTTTCTCGTGTAAGTAATGTGGCGCACAAAATGGATAAGGATGAAAGGGCTAGTGATAAGTTATCCATTCAAATTCAAACATACTCTGAATTTGAATGGCTAACTAATTATTTTATCCATCCATATGGTGCACAAATGAGGGTGTGGGGAAGGGTTTCGCATGAGAAAAACTTCACGAGAAGTTTCTTCTCGTGAATTCAAATGGGTGCAAGGAAGTTGGGTGTCGCAGGGAATTTAAAACAAGGTGGTTTGATTCAAATTGAGCCAACCTAGTTTAAAATAGGTCAAGCATAATTAGACCAGATTAAACCCAACATAATTAGGCTTAATTAGGCTCAATAAAATCCTAATCAAATCAGGAATTAACTAAACCTAATCCCTGATCAAATCAGGGACTAAACCACCTTAGCGATTAGGTCAACATTTAACCTAATCGGGTCAATCCAAACTGAATCCAATTCAATTTGGACTTGATCCAAAAATAATTACTCAATCAAATTGAGTTAATTAGTGATTAAATCACTAATTAAACCTCTCATAAATATTGACTGCAAATTCGATGGGCAATCAGGCATCAGAGACCATCGATATGAAACCCTGATCAAAGAGTTCAAATTTCAAATTCAAAATTTGAAATTCAAAATTTTTGACCCCGGTACCCAAAATGTGTGGAACTCATGATTAGAGAATCCTAATTCTCAATCATAGAGTTCCAAATAGATAAGACTCATAATCAGCCATCAGATCAGAAAGGAACCTCTAATGTGTGTGACCCCGCAGGTTCGAACCTAAACCGGTAGCACAGGAACCAATTCCTGTACTAATCGAAGTGACCATCTAGCAATGGTACCCGACAATCGGATAGGTCAAATAATCGCAATCGCAACATTCAGAACCTACGTGAATATGGTTACCGTATAATTCATTTCTTTTGACCCCTATGTTTAGGATGACTCAGGGTTAAACTGTCAACCCTGATGATATCATCCGAATCGTGCTCAACTCAATTAGTCCTGTGACTCCTCACTAGGACTACCCTGGCCAAGGTTTTGCTAAATTGAAACACAACTGTACACAGCTCCTAAACTGGAGTGGTCAATCCCATCTTGACACACGCACCGACAAGTCAAGTACTTGACTACACCCAGCAGCCTTTCATCATTGAATTAGAAATTTAGGTAGTCCAGTGCCTAAGTGTAGTGAGTTGCTTGCAAGTCACCGTGGCGGTCTCAGGTCGGAGTGACATTTATACCCATATCCCATCGGAGCAAATCTTGACAGCAGAAATAGCTCTGGAGTTGGTCACGTTCAGTGCAGATGTACCATTACATCTCACCTGTATGCCATACCAGTGTCTCCACACTCTTTGGTTATGAGGACAACCAACCCATATGGCACACAACGACCTATGCTCGATAAACGTTGTCGTCCTTGGTAACAACGTATCATTTGGTCACGAACATGTTTAAGGACTAAGCGACAAATCCTCCTTTGTCGAGTCTAAATAGTCCCAAGGACTTCACCACAACACAGGAGTTCATTAGAAGATGAAACATTTGTGATGAAAAAATATCAAAATAACTTTTATTTATTTATAATTCATGTACTAATACAAAAAGGAGCACAACCATCAACAGGCTGACGATTGGCTTTGGGACACTATTCCCAACAATCTCCCACTTGGCCTAAATTCTATCGGTGCAGTATCTAATATCCATCTTCGACTTGTAGTCGTTGAACTCCTTCACCGCAATGGCTTTAGTGAATGGGTCGGCCAGGTTCTCCTTCCCGTCGACCTTCTGAAGGTCGACGTCACCTCGATCCACGATCTCCCGGATGAGATGGTAGCGGCGCAGAATATGCTTCGTCCACTGGTGTGCCTTTGGTTCCTTCGCCTGAGCAATGGCTCCAGAGCTATCGCAGTAGAGCAGAACTGGACCAACAAGGGAGGGTGCTACTCTGAGCTCGGTGATGAATTTCCTCAGCCACACCACTTCTTTGGCAGTATCTGATGCAGCAATATACTCCGCCTCGCATACTGAATCAGCCACAGTGTGCAGCTTGGAACTCTTCCAGCAGACAGCCCCACCATTAAGGGTAAAAATAAGTCCTGACACACTCTTGCTATCATCGCGATCAGACTAGAAACTAGAGTCTGTAAACCCTATAAGTTTCAAGTCTAATTCACCATATATAAGCCACTGGTCCTTAGTACTTCTTAAATACTTCAGGATGGTTTTAACAACCTTCCAGTGATTCTCTCCTGGATCAGATTGGTATCTACTCACTACCCTTAGTGAGTATGCCACATCTGGTCGTGTACATGTCATGGCGTACATGATAGATCCTACTGTCGAAGCATATGGAATCCTACCCATACGCTCTCTCTCTTGAGATGTTGTCGGACAATCCCTCTTCGAGAGAGAAATTCCATGGCCTATCGGTAGATAGCCTTTCTTGGAATTTTTCATGCTGAACCTTTTCAGCATAGTATCAATGTACGTGGACTGGGATAAGTCAAGCAACTTTTTGGATCTATCCCTATAGATCCTCATCCTTAGGATGTAGGAAGCTTCTCCCAGATCCTTCATGGAGAACTGTGACGATAGTCAAATCTTTATTCCCTGTAATGTAGGGACATCATTCTCGATTAAGAGAATGTCATCCACATACAATACAAGAAATACTACTACTGGACCATTAGCCCACTTATAAATGCAGGGCTCTTCTCTGTTCTTAATGAAGCCATACGTTTTGATCGTCCTATCAAAACGTATGTTCCAACTCCGAGATGCCTGCTTAAGTCCATAAATGGACCTCTGTAGCTTGCATACCTTAGACTCATCTGTGGATGTGAACCCTTCAGGTTGTATCATATATACCTCTTCATCCAGCTCTCCATTTAGAAAAGCTGTCTTCACATCCATCTGCCAGATTTCATAGTCCAGATGGGCAGCTATCGCAAGCATAATCCGAATAGATTTGAGCATTGCCACAGGAGAAAACGTCTCGTCATAGTCTATACCATAACGTTGACGATATCCCTTGGCAACCAAATGGGCTTTATAGGTCTCCACCTTTCCGTCTGCGCCCCTCTTCCTTTTGAAGACCCACTTACACCCTATGGGTTTTACTCCTTCGGGTGGGTCAACCAATGTCCACACATCGTTGACCTTCATGGACTCCATTTCGGATTTCATGGCCTCTAGCCATTTCTTAGAGTCAGGTCTCTGCATTGCATCCATGTAGGTGATCGGATCCTCATCGTTTTCATCAAGTTCGACAGGATCACCATCCCGGACCAAGAAACCATAGTATCTGTCCGGTTGATGTGGTACTCTACCAGACCGCCTTAAGGGTGCATAATCAATGGGCTCTGGATCTGATCTAATCAAATCCGGTTCAGGTTCAGTAATATGTGGCAATTTTTCCACCTGTCGAACTTTGTCAAGTTCGACTTTAGAGGCAACAGTTCCTTCACTAAGGAACTCCTTTTCTAAAAAGATTGCCTTAAGACTGACAAACACCTTTTGCTCATCAGCAAGGTAGAAATAATATCCTTTAGTCTCTTTTGGGTACCCTATAAAATTACACTTGTCAGACCTAGGTCCAAGCTTGTCTGTAATTAAACGTTTAACATAAGCCGGACACCCCCAAACCCTAAGGTGCGAGAGTACTGGCTTACGTCCTATCCATATCTCATATGGCATTTTGGCTACAGACTTACTTGGAACTCTATTTAGAAGGTAACAAGCCGATTCGAGCGCATATCCCCAGAGGAAGATCGGCAGACCAGCAAACCCCATCATGGATCGAACCATGTCTAACAGGGTCCGATTCCTCCTTTCAGACACACCATTATGCTATGGTGTTCCAGGAGGAGTCCACTGAGAGAGAATCCCATTCTCCCCTAGATACGTCAGAAACTCATTGGAAAGGTATTCACCTCCTCGATCAGATCGAAGAGTTTTAATACACTTCTCAGTTTATTTTTCTATCTCATTTCGAAATAGTTTGAACATTTCAAATGATTCCGACTTATGCTTCGTTAAATAGACATACCCATACCTAGATAGGTCGTCTGTGAAGGTTATGAAGTAGAAAAATCCACCTCTTGCACTTGAGCTCATGGGTCCACATACATCAGAATGTACCAGACCTACGAGTTCACTGGCTCGCTCACCTTTTTCAGTAAAAGGTGACTTGGTCATCTTCCCAAGAAGACAGGACTCACAGGTTGGAAGTGATTCACAATCACTAACTTCAAGAATTCTTTCTTGAGCCAACCTGTTTATCCTGTTCTTATTGATATGACCTAGCCTACAGTGCCAAAGGTAGACTTTTGACACATTATCTATTCTAGAGCGTTTACCAAATTTTTGAACCACATTAATAGGCTGTGATAGTAAGTAAATTTCATTATTTAATTGTCCAACAAATATTGTAACACCATTCAAAATGATATTGCAAATATTTTCTTTTATTAAAAAATCATAACCGTACATGGCCAAAAGACCTACAGAAATAATATTTAATAAAAAACTTGGACAATAGTGACATTCACTCAGAATTACATTACGAGAATTGATTACAAGACTCATGATTCCTAAAGCTAGAACTGAAACTTTGCTTCCATCTCCAACATTCAGGAACCTCTCGCCTTCATCAAATCTCCTACTGACCTGCAGACCCTGCATCGAATTACAAATATGATAAGGGCTTCCGATATCCAATACCCAGGCAGTAGTATCACAAATCGAAAAGTTGCAAGGAGTTATCATATAATTACCTTGCTTCTTCTTTGGCCTGTTTGGGTCCAGGGAGGCAATGTATTGAGGACAGTTTCTCTTCCAATGCCCGTGCTTCTTGCAAAAGAAGCACTCCGCCTGGCTCTGGTCGTGCTTGCGCTTCTTGGTCTGACCCCGTGCTACTGTCCCAGCATGAGATTGCACCTTCTTATTTTTTTCTTCTTGTTCTTCTTCCCCTTCCAAAAGGGTTGACGACGAGAAGAAGACCCTCCCACTACATTCACCGACTCCTTATGGAGTTGGTGTTCCTTCTCAAAGTTCTGCAGCAACCCCAACAATCTATGGTAGTTTACTGCAGGCTTTGTCATTCGAAAATGAGTAAGGAATGGGAGGAAGGACTTGGGCAAGGAATTAAGGATCGCATCTTTACCGAGCTACTCATGCAGAGAAAATCCCAATTTGCTTAGGCGCTCAATCATCTCGATCATGTACAGTACATGATCAGTGACTGAGGCCCCATCCCTCATCCGAGCATTGAAAATGGCACAACTAGTTTTGTGCCTTTCAACATCGTCAGGCGTGCCAAAGGAGTCGTTCAACATTTGAAGCATCTCCTGTGGCTGGGCGTTCTCAAACCTTCGGCTGAACTCGTCATTCATTGCTGCCAGCATAATACATCGAACAGTGGTGCGGTCATTGAGCCACTTCAAGTAAGTATCTCGGATCGCCTTACTAGCATTCGGAGCTGGCTCCTCAGGTGCTGGATCCGTTACTACATAAAGGATCTGCTCATGCTCAAGGATGATTTTTCAATTTTCGATACCAGCTATCGAAATTGGGTCCCATAAGCTTGTCATTATCTAATAATGATCGGAGCGACAGGATAGTGGCCATAGCTGCTTAAAGAAAAATGAGACCTCTATTAGTACATAAATTAATACTAAAGACTTAGATTTTAGTCTAAAGTTTTTCCCAATATTTTTACGAACTGGTAGCCTCATCCTCCAATTCGAGAAATTACTTTAATTCCTTAATGGGTACTAGAATCCACACAGACTACACACGAGCCCAACTTTGGTTGGTCAACCCATGTGCATCTATGGGTAGGTTCTTAACCAGTTGTTTCTCTAAACAACTTCTAGTAATTGATTTTGCCCCAGAACCTAATCAGTAGGCTTTGACCTCCACTGAAAAGATCTGGTTAGGTCCAACCATTAACATGACTTAATTTAGTGAATCGGACCAATAAATGATCAGGCCCGACTTTGGCCGGCCAACCTAACCACCATCAGAAAGACTCAATCAAATTATCATATTATGAATAATAATTCCATTAGCCAATGAGCACCAGGCCTTTGGACCTCCAATGATCATTGAACTAATGGACTCATTATCACTCACTTAATGGGAGGCTATGACTTAGTTATCATTATAACTTAATCATTTTAGGGACCTAATAATTTTGAAGATTTTATTAAAGAATAGTAGAGAAGAAATCATCCAGCCAATTTCAATCCTCCCACTGACTTCACCAAGTCAGATTAAAAAAAGGATTTAATTAAAGCTGGCATTAGGAGCACCTAAATCAGTCATACTGATTTACCTAATGACATGGGTGAGCTCTAATCACCAAGTGATCTAATCAAAATCTAACTTACCAGATTGGCCAGGTAAGTGAGATCAGTGGTGGGGATTTGCCATTAACTCGTCAATGATCGAATCAATGCGAGTAGCTCCCGCTTAAGAACCACTGGTCAAAACTGCCGAACTTACCTTAGACACCAACCGGTTCATTAGTTTTAATTTGATCAACTTAGTAAATAGGGCTCCACCGCATAGCCATGAATTAAGTCCATCTTGGTCTAGTTAAAGACATGGACCCATTCAACTACAACTATTAAAGTTGAGTCTAGAGTATCCTTGACCTAATCTAATTCAACTTTTGATTAGATTTGACCAATTACTCCATTTAGTCCATTTTTTAAACTAACCTTAGGTCTAACCCAATTATGGACCTAATTCATCTAACCCATTGACCCACAAGTTTATGCAATTGTCTTAGGTCTTAATTCATAATTCTAGACCTACTAGACAACACTTAATTCTTTTAATTAAGTACTTGGACTGATGGGTCAGGATTTGGCATTTCGAAAATAATTTTCAAATTTGAAAGATTTTATTTTCTGTTCACCAAATGTGTTAACTCATTTCACAAACGGGTCAGCACATTTCATAAACAGCAATTCTATTGCTCATTTCATAACAGAAAATAACTTAAAATAAATTATAAATTTTCTTTTAGATCTAATCTAACACATTCATGATAAATTTCTTAATTATGTCTTTCACTGCTTCATCGGCATGGGATATAATTGCATCGGCACCCCTACCGCCATAGGAGATCCCATCGAATAGGAAGAGAGGGCCTTTAAACCCTACTTTTCTCCTATGACCGGACGGCCATGGCAACCAACCCATTAGATTACTTGCTACTTGGATCAAGTATATCTAAATATACCAATTTCAAAATTTAAATTTTGAATTTTAAATTTTAAATTTTAAATTTTAAATTTCAAATTGAGATTTCAACCAAATTTCAAATTTCGAATTTTCAATCTTTGAATTTTAAATTTTGAATTTTGAATTTCAAATTTCAAATTTCGAATTTCAAATTTTAAATTTGAAATTTCAACCAAATTTCAAATTTCAAATTTTGAATTTTGAATTTTAAATTTTAAATTTCAAATTTCAAATTTCAAATTTCAAATTTGAGATTTCAACCAAATTTCAAATTTCAAATTTTAAATTTCAAATTTGAAACTTCTAACAAATTTCAAATTTTAAATTTCAAATTTCAAATCTTTTTGAATTTTGAATTTTAAATTTTGAATTTCAAATTTAAACTTATAGATTACACCTTAATCTACGCATGCATATGTATATCATATTCTAGAACCATGCTCTGATACCAATTGAAGCAAAAATTTAGTGTAGGGGCAAAATGGTAATTTTAAAATTTTTTCAAAATTACTATTTTACAGCAGAATTATTAATTAATCTCATTAATTAATACTAATTAACCCTACACTAGGATCTAAATATGATACAACAGCATGCATTTAAATTTAAAATTCAAATTTGAATCAGTAAACGTTTTACAGTACTGTGTTCAGAACACATCACCTTTTGCGGGTAGTCAATCACCGTAATCTGATCACCGTCGGGGGCTCTGATCATCACATCACAGCCACACAAATATCTGGCCTCTGCGGATCGTCCACACGAAGCTCCCGTCTGATCAGCTCCTCACGAATGCTAGTTCGTGATTTCACCCTTTTGATGGCAGATGTTGATCGAACTCTTTCGATCGATGTGTGCCAACTTCTTGGATGCTCCAGATCATCTGCACAATTGCTTAAGAGGTTGATGGATCTCTCTCTAAAATTTGGTGGACTCACGACACTCGTGGCACATCAATCTCACTTCCCGAACCCTATGTAGAAACCCTAGGGTACACACCAAAAATCCTGCACCCAATTTTTCTCTTTTCTTTCTTTTTCTCTCGGAAGGTTTTGGACCTTCACCTTGCGCAGAAGCCTTCCTCACGCCCCAAAGTTTCTCTCCTAAAATTTTTGTGCACATCCCACCTTTCTCCTCTTTTTTAAAACAACGTCGAACGTGTCTTATCCGTGTGAGAGGATAAAGACAAGAGGTTACACATTTGAATTCAAATCAAATTTGAATTCA